>NC_056748.1:303732641-303735141 GCF_019279795.1 Protopterus annectens
ACCTGAATGGTGGTGAGCTGGCAAAGCTAAATCACTCCTATCTTTCTTCACACCAGCAGGTGCCTAAGCCACTATTCAGACTCAGGTCATGTGGGTCTCCAAGCCACTATTCAGACTCAGGTCACATGGGTGTCAAAGCCACTATTCAGACTCAGCTCACATGGGTGTCCAAGCCACTCCTCAGACTCACGTCACTTATGTGTCTAAGCCACTATTCATACTCAGGTCACATGGGGCATAGTCAGGGCTTCATCTCTCTATACCAACAGAGATGGCCATTCTAAACAAATATTTTCAGATGAATTCATGTCAATAATCTGTTTCAGTGCTATTGCATAAAACATACTAAGAAGAAACTTATGACCCAGTCAGACATGGTCTGAATTCTAACCTTTGTGCTTGGAGAACTGGCTGAGGCTATGTGGAATGGGTTTTGGGTTTGAATGAGCAGGTAATGCCTACTGTTTCATCTCCAGTGGTGGGTGGTATTGTGAATCCACCAGTAATGAGTGGTGCTACACGTGAATGAGGCCAAGGAGTAAGCACCAAGCATAAGGACCTTGTTGCATGCTTGGCTTTGCCAATAAATAAGTAACTGTGTTAGTGGAACTGGACCATGTATGGTACTAGGTTCATAGCTTGATTTTCCATTGTCAACCTTGCAGCTTGCTGACAATCCAACAAGCAGTATTTATGTGTGGCATTCAAAGGAATAGTAATATTAACAAGGCATATTTTTTCCACTGGACTAATGCAGTGTATGATGGCTTTGCTTACTTTATGGTTATAAACACCCTTACTAGGACCTATGCTAAAGACAATCATAAGGCTTTTTTCAGTTATGTTAGGAACCTGGGATGCAACTCCCAGGCTTGTTCTGAGTTGATTCTAAACGACAAAAAATACACTGAACCCACAGACATCCCCAATATCCTGGCAGACAGGTTCAGTGCAAACTTCTCACCCCCAAAAGAGCAAGTATCTATTCCGGCAGAGTGCAGCTTCCCAAACATCTCTGATGCTCAGGTGAAGGCCGCCCTTTCCAAAGCAAAAAACACTGCTTCCATGGGACCAGATGGCGTCCCGGGTTGCATCCTACATGAACTCCAAGAAGAACTAATCCCTCAAGTAAAACTGCTGTACAATCTCAGCCTCACTACAGGATATGAACCCAAAGAATGGCGTACAGCAACAGTGGTCCCACTCCACAAAGGTGGCGCCTCTATGGACCCTGGAAACTATCGCCCCATAAGCCTGACTAGCCTAGTCTACAAGGCTATGGAGAGGATCATCATAGAACTCATAAACAAAGACACTGGGGACCTACAGACATTAGATACTACCCAATTTTTCTTTGTCAAGGGCAGATCCTGCCTTTTGAAAGTGGTCGACTTCTTTGAAACAGTCACCAAGGCCATAGATGAAGGGAAGGTAGTCCACACAGCCTATTTGGACCTCGCAAAGGCATTTGACACAATACTCCACTCAGGAATCATAGATAAGCTATCCAGCCTAAATATAAACCCCTATGTCACAAGATGGGTCGCAAACTGGCTCAAAGACAGAACCCACATAGTCAGAGTTGCTGGAGCCATGTCAGACTCGAAACCGGTCACAAGTGGCATTCCACAAGGTTCTGTCCTGGGACCTCTCTTGTTCGGTATTTACTTTTCTGAGGTACACACCAACGTGGGGAGGACTATGGCTCACCAAGTTCGCAGATGACTGCAAACTGGGCGCCATAATCGACTCTCCAGCTGACACAAACATCCTTCAAAAAGGTCTCATGGAGACGGATAACTGGTGCCAGAACCATGGTCTAAAGCTAAATGCCAAAAAGTGTATAGTCATACCCTTTGGCAAAAACAATGTGCCCACAAATTACCCCATAGGTGGTAACCCATTAAGTACAGAGAAAGTAATTAGGGATCTGGGGACCCAAGTTGATAGCAATCTCTCCTTTGACAACCACATTGCCAAAGTGGTTAGAAAGACCTTCTACATAGCCCACCTCATCATGAAAGGATTCACATCTAGATCAAGAGAGGTAATCGTGCCCCTTTATTCATCCCTCATCAGGCCCATCATAGAATACAATGCCCCCTTTGGCATGTACCTTATCCGACACCTGCAGCAATTAGAAAGACCCCAAAAGTACCTCACCAGGAGGATCAAGGGACTCAAACAGATGCCATATGCTGCTCGGTTAAAAAAACTCCAGCTCTACTCAGTTGCCTACCACCTACTTCGAGGCGATCTATTCCTGACATATAAAGCTATGTCCAACCCAGAATTAATGGACATGCTCCACCTCAGTAAATCTAAATCCCTTAGAGCCACGCGCTCGAGGGACTTGAACCTCAGCACAGAAATAAATAGAACATGCTGGAGGGACAGATTCATAACCCAGAGGCTCCCTTTGCTCTGGAATAGAATTCCAATTCATGTTAGGCAGAGCACCTCACTGACTCTCTTCAAGAAGAATCTTGATGAGTGGATG
>NC_056748.1:303737641-303785141 GCF_019279795.1 Protopterus annectens
AGTGGCCATCAAACCAAGGGTATATTGTTCCTTCATCAAACTTTCCTCATGTTGCTGGTGTGATTCTTCTGTATCATCTGCCCGATACAGTTTCTAGTTAATGAATATTTAATAATGATGTGATTACTTCCTAACATTAAAATTCAGAGTAACATGTACTGCAATAATGTAAAGACAAATATTGCTGGTTGTAAAGATGAACAATGAAAAATGAAAAAGTTTAAAAAGTGTGGCTATACATCTGTACAGAACAGCAGACTAGGAAGCCTACTGTAGTTTTTTGTTGTTTATGCATCTGCTCCCTGTGGTTGCCAGTTTATTCATCACAGAACTTTCAGGACCTTTGGATTCATCTGAGAATTTAGATTTGAACACAAGAGTGGTAGCAAGAGAAAATACATAATAACCTAAAATAACAACAACTGATTGAGGTCATAAGAAATCCAATATATGCAGTGAGTGAACATTGCCTAAAGTCAGCTCTGTATAATACATCAAAAGAACATTAGCTCCTTTTTTTTCATTGTGGAGAAAAAAGTTATAAATCTAGTTTATCATTTAAACTAATGTTTTTCAAACTTTGACATATAAAACTCTCCAGAATAACTTTTTGTTCAGTGTTATTTATTTACCCTAGACATTCTTTTCTTTCTGGAGAAGGAAGGTAAAATCACTTCCTTAGAACAGACTTTCTAGTGCTCATGAATTGTGTGGAAAACATACTCATTAAGTGACTTTGGGGATCAGTAGGTCTGCTACAGCCTGAAAGCTAATAAATTAGACTTTTTAACTCAGCATTTTTACAGCTGTATTTATAACAATGACCTATGCTTTGTAAATATCCTTTAAACAGAACAATACAATTTTAACAGAAATCCAACAATGAAGTGTCTAATTACTGATAATGTTGGCAGTATATATGTTGTTAGTAAATATAACATAGTTTCTAAAGTTTTTGAAGTCAAAATGCTTAATCAACACAAACTGCATGTACCTGAGCGGGTTTTCAGGTGCTTATCACTTTAAGTTAAAGGACCACTACGTGCTTCTTCAGAAGATTCCTCCTTTCAAAAAAATTTTTCTTCTCTATCATTGGACTGTTGCATCATAGACCATACACAATGCTACAGAAAGTAACAATTTTGACTGTTTTCCATTCCCCATACTGAGAACTCTGGTACTTTTAGCCATCTTTAAGGCTATGCCATTCTCGCAGAGCTGTGCAGATCGTATGGGCGCGGCGAAGTCTCAGTATAATGCCCTTCATTTTTTATCCCTGTTTTCTGTGTTGCTGTCCAAAGACCACCCACAAACCTTCCTCCTCTGTTCCTATCGCCCTGGAAACGCCCACGCTAATTTCATATGCAGCAGATAGTTTTAATATGGAACTATTCTGCTCACCCTAGTTGCTGGGCATATCTATTTTGTTGAGGGATCTTAACTGAACTT
Organism: Protopterus annectens; assembly: GCF_019279795.1. Lineage (NCBI taxonomy): Eukaryota > Metazoa > Chordata > Ceratodontiformes > Protopteridae > Protopterus > Protopterus annectens. Next base: position 303,739,091 of record NC_056748.1, read on the forward strand.
GTAGTAATGAGAAGATCGTTATATCTTGGGAGTATGTTTTTATTCTTTTAGTACAGGTACATTATTAGCATCCTACACTGTCTTTACAGTTTTGTTGGCTGGCATACACTTACCGTTCGCTGATAATGTTTGGTAAAAGTTCTATAATGCCGATTGTGTTGTTTTTAGTTTTTAAATGGAGAGTACAAAAGATGGAGCCTTCAGATTGCTTTTTCTTTTTTTCATCACTTTTGCAAAGTGCTAACTTAAAAACGCACATCTATGTAACCTACATGTGCATTGGTTACATGTACATCAGTAGTTTTGAGATTTCACTGAACTTGCTTGCAGAAACTTTAATGTCTTTGTTATTACTTGTGTGCGCATATTTTATGTCCACTTTCTAATTGTTTACAAGGAAAGCTGTCAATGAGTTTTTATGGTAGTAATTGTTGCTGAAAGAAAATTAAAGAAAAAAAAAAACAGAAATTACAAATGCAGAATTCATGTCCCCAGTTCTACTTCACCTATTAGCCACGTAGTTTAAGTAACGCAGGCACACATAAAATGTTCCCACTGAAAGTTAGAGACCCCCAACAGAAATATACTCTGCACCTCGTAAATGTACAGTAAGTGTTCAGTGTGTCAGCACCTGTATATCAATGTAGCTTTATTACATTGCAGGACTGTAAAGAAATTAATAAAATCAGATGTACTGTGACACTTTTGATATATGCTTATCCGTTATGTAAGGAATGAGTTATGATATTTCAGTAATGTTAATTGTGGTATTCATGTTTGAAGGTAAAAGTAAATTTTTTTCTGATTTGCAGAGTAATCTTCGCTGTGTATTTTTTTTTTTTTGGGGGGGGGTGTTGGAGATGAGAATAATAATGAATTACAACAGTGGCTTTACCTAGCATGCCGTAACAACAATGACAGCAGTGCTGCTCAGATCTTCAGTTCTGCCTTTGCTTGATTACTCAGGCTTTCATTTTATTATCATCAACAGAGATGGGTGGGGATAAGGTTGTAAAAGGATAGGAATGGTGTACATAGTTATTCTGATGAAGTTCCACCAGCAGAGATGAAAGCACTTAATGAGTTTTCAATGAGATTTATTTTCACAAATGTTCTTGGTTTTAAATGGTGATTTTATCATCCTTGGAATAAAATGAAGTAACTGGAGAGCCTTCTGTTGCTTGTTTCTTTGGTTTGGAATGTAAAACCTATCTTAGATGTATTTTATTATATCCAGTCCAGGGATAACTAAATATTTAGACTATTTACTATGTTAAGGCAGATTTAGGTATTAGAAGCAAACAATAATTTAGTCTTGTTCAGTGGAGTCTAAATTATAGTTATTTACAAATTGCTGACATGCATCTAAGACTCACAGTATCTCATCTCCAAAGCCTATAAGTCAAACCTCCACACAATCCAACATACCAGTCATAGCTGATGTCATAGTGAGACACACCAACTCATGTCTCGCCAGGCTGTTCCAGGAGAGGGTCATGGTCAGTTGCCTATCAGGTGTCAGGATTCACCATATCACACTTGCACTCTACTCCTTGCACCAGAAGTACACATATGGCACAGTCATTTTACTTTTGGAGAGACATGATAGAGCTCTCTAAATATATGACTGAGACAGCTATGAACCTAGCCCTGAGCACTAGACTGAGACAGGTATGAACCAAGCCCTGAGCACTATTTTTCTATTCTAGAATGATACTGCAATATTTATTTATTTTTTCATTTTATTTTACATTTGTTTACGGAGAAAGTCTGACTGGATACAGGTCCTTTTTCAGTGAAGGCTCAGGGAGAAAAGCTCCATGTTTACAGCAGAAAAATTGTACAAAATTTCAAGACATTGCACCAGAGAAGGTAACACATGGATACAGAGTAATACGTACAGTGAGTTTGTAATACAACAATTTTACACATATAGACTAAGGTTAATGCACATTTCTAATAATAGTAGATATGGTACTCACATATTATCACAACCAGATTCGGAGCAGGAGAATCAGCTCATTCCCAAGCCCTTCTCCTGCTGATATATGTTGTCCAAGTAACTTGGGAAGTGTGTGTCACTGAAGTGTGTTTCATTACACTGAGTTTTACTGGGAAATATTTAGGGAGTTATAACTTTATGCTGTCCAACTGACAAACAAGACAGCAGCGCACAAGCACTTTCCCCACGACACTTAAATATATACTGTGTGACTGACAAATGAGACAGCAGCAAATAATCACTTTCCCCACAAAAAGTTAACATCTTTAGTTTTTAAAATGCTCAGCTTCAGTGAGCTGCAAGAGCTTAACAGCACAGATCAGGCTTCTATATCACATTATCGAAAGTTTACTTAATCGAATCAATAAAGGTCGACCTTTATTGATCGATTAAGTAAAACATTGAATAATGTAAAAAAAAAAATAAAAAATAAAAAATAAATAAATGGTGTAGGCAGGGGAGCACCCCTGCACCTCCCACACCCCACCTACTTAAACATACCAACTCTGAAACCGCACTACATTGAGGTAAACAGAAATCTCTCCTTACAGAGATTTCCGTTTACTTGCACAATGTTCTTCACTTTCGATATTGTCGTGCCAACAATATCAGACTCAATATTGTCAGCTTATGACAACGTGAAGAAGACCCCATCTGTACAAGTAAAATTCACATGGGCGACATAACTGTTGCCGAATACATACACTACAAGACAACATGGATATAAAAGAAAAACGGGCCTTACGTATTAGCGCAAAGTCTTTCTAACCAAGAAAAGTTGACAGCCGTCATTTTTCCGAATTATACATTTATGCTGTCCAACTGACAAAATGAGACAGCAGCACACAAGCTCTTTCCCCACAAAAGTTAACATCTTCACTAGCTCATATGTCCAACTTAGTTGACTATAGGAGCTTACCAGCACACATCTGAATAATCTGGACAAGTACAATCCATGCCAATGGTCCAACTGCTGCAGAATACATATGCTTCAAGGGAACATATATGAAAAAAAAATAAAATAAAAAGGTTCTTACGTATTATCCCATACTCTTTCAACCCAAGAACAGATCGCTTTATAAACAAATGAACCAAAGATCCATAACATGATGAATGCTGACAGCTTTGGAATCTGGTTACAATAATATGTAAGTACCGTAGATAGTTGTCTACCACAAAACCTTATGTATGTGCATAACTATGGACAAATAACACAGGCAGATAATTCTATATTATCAGGGAGAAACAATAGTAAAGAGATAATAGACCATTTACTAACTGAGAAAAGTTACAGGAAGTTTTGAAGGCAAAGATGGAGTCCGACTAATTATTGTATAGGAAAGGATGGGTGGAGAAGATAAGGAGAATAAAGAAGAGAGGATAGAGGAGTTAGATAGTGAGGCGGGGGGTGCAGGAAGGAACTCAGGGTATATCCTTCTATTCATGTGATGGTAAGATTTTACACAACTATTCTTTATCCAGGTTTGGTGCACAAGCATAGCTTTGTATTCTATAAATGGGATTTGAGTCTTATTTTTTAAACTGCAAATCATTTGTAGTTGTCTGCGTATCTGTTGGCAATGAGTTCCAGATTTTCTCTATGCATGTAGAATAGAGGGAATCTCCTGCAGCATTACTGCATTTGGTAACTTTTAAGAAGGATTTACTATCTGAGCATAAAGATTGAGTACAGGTATAGGGGAGTAGAAGGTTTTGCAGAGCATGTTTTTTCAGGTTGATTTAGAAGTGTATGGGCCAAAGTAAGTTGGTTATAAGTTAAGACCTGGGGTAGTTCTAGCCAGTTAAATTGTCTGAGGTTAAGGCAATGGTCTGTTCTAATGTTGGAGTTGTTTGCAAACTTTGCAGTCTTATTATTGCAGGTATCTAATTTTGCTAGGTCTAATTTTTTTAGGTTTGTCATAATAGGTGAGGCATATAGGAGTGTGTAGATCAGGTGTGTTCTTGCAATGTTAGCGTTTGTGCTATCAGCTAGGTATTTCCTATTTCTGTAAACAGTACCAAGTGTTTTATTCACTTTCCTGACCATCTGAGCTATGTGCAGGTTGAATTTCATAGTGTTGTCAATAACAAAATCCAAATGTTTAGTATGGGAAACAGGAGAGATGGTGGTATTGTTTGTAGATGTGATCTTAAATGGAGAGAGAGGATCTATAGCTCTAATGGGTTGGAATATCACAAATTCAGTCTTATTGGGATTTAGGATAAGTGGAGCTTCATAAAGCCACATTTCAACAGAGAAGGACTGCTGCATTAGTAGTTGTAGCTGTTGGAGTGATGATGCAGTGCATATTAATGTAGAATTGTCTGCATATTGGACTAGGGAGGCATGCAGGGTAGTAGTGTCTAAATTGTTAGTGAAAAGTGTGAAAAAGAACAGAAGTTTATTAACTTTAACAATTGTCTTAGCATTTGGTGTCATTCAAAGGGTGTCCAACATAGAACAGCCTGGGAGGAGATGGTAGACAGTTCTAACTGCTTTACCAGGGACAACCTGGAGTTATCTCCCCAAGGTTTTGTATGTTGGCAATCTAATCATATAGTACCTTTTTCAGGCAAGGCCAGTCTTCAAAATTTCCAACTTAACAAAACTGAATCTGGATAACATAGAGGCATTGCTGCTCAGTACTAGCTGCCTCAGCATTAAACTCCATTCTCTGTAGGCACTACTTACCATCAAATGCATTGATATATGCATTGTCACAGAGATGTTCTTCAAGACCAAATCCTCTCAATGGATTTAGAACTAGTTGCCTATGAAATTTGTATTAACGAACTCTAGGAATTTATGTGCATACTTGTTTGTGGTGGTGCATGTGAGAATCTTACAATGATTATGGTTCTCAAGGTCAGGAGGGGTACTTCTGTACAGATAATGGGTTACCATATGAGGTATGCATGTGTAAACATGGGAGACCTAACAGCTACAGCTCTAGTTCTTAGCCTCCAATATCTATTTACAGGTTATTTGTCATATGGCACACAGTTACCTCGACCCATTATGGAGAGTTTTTTTTTAAGACTGAACTTGGATATTAAGGCATAACCAACTTTAGGTACTAGCGAACCCTGTGGCCTCTGGGGGCCCCCAACCACAGCAAGTTATCTTAAACTGATATTTTTATAACATGTCAGTCAAATCAACAAAACCTAGTGCAGCAATCCTGTATATCTACTAAATCAGGTGGGCAATAACGCTTATGTATATCTCCCTTAAAATTTAATGGTATTCTGGTTATAGTAACAGTGTTGTATCAAGTAACAGGCTTCACAATTCCATTAAATATTTTACCACTGACCTAATGCCACTAACATAGTCAAACCCTGCTGGCTGACATTCTCTCCACTAAAATTAACAACATAGTAATTTTCAGGTACTTTCTGCATGGGCCCCCTAAATCATTCCTCACTGTTTGTAGACCCACAAAAGCTACTGCTGGTTGTGGAAAAATGAGGATAAAAATGTACTCATTTCCTGATTATGATCTTTTACCTCAATAGGGCTGTGATAGGACCCTTTTAAGATAAAGCAGATAAAGAGCATGAGGAAGGTATGAACTAGAGAAATCAGAGTCACTGAGCTCAATGCAAACCTTGGATTTTAAGGAGAGCTGATGTTTCTGATTTTCAAGGATGTTTTTTTTTCTTTCATGGATTTTTATAAATACTGACAGAACACAAGATACTATAGTATTCAAGTTTTTTTGCTGAAGAATTCTGCGCGATGCCAAAAATAACAGCAGATTAAAGGCTCAAAATCAGCAACATGTTTTAAGTACTACTCCAATTCACTTAAAAAGGTTAATAGAATAAGATGTTTTGCATCGAAATGCATTTTTGGGCAATAAGATGTATAAAACTCTCATGTTTGAATTTATTGGCTGTAATCCTAAATGATTTACTATTAAATCAACCTTTTACGAAGGACAGAGCAAAATTATGTGGCAAAATCAGGCACAATCTCTGAAATCAGGGGCAGTGGCAGGTATGCATTACTCCTCAATAAGGTAAATAAAAGTGACTTATCTCTGCTGCTGTTCTATCTATCTATCTATCTATCTATCTATCTATCTATCTATCTATCTATCTATCTGTCTGTCTATCTATCTATCTATCTATCTATCTATCTATCTATCTATCTATCTATCTATCTATCTATGTATCTATCTATTGTGCTTACACCCAATAATGGCCAGGACATGCACATTATTTTTTGAGTATCATTAAAAACGGTAGCTAACCAGTAATTAAATTTCAAAAGTAAGGCATACAATATATCATAGAACATTCATTGAGAACTTCTAGGAGTCCCAATCTAACATCAGAGGGATGCATACACACTGACTGTCTTTTTTTGGGGGTGTTAAAGATGCAAGTTGTATTCCAAGATAGGACCTGTATATCCTCACAGCATTTGTCTTGTTAGTTTATTGTGCGCTCCTATTTTTTCATCTTTGAATGCTAAGCCTTGGGCACAACTTAGGTTGCCCTTGAAAGAAAAAAAATGAGACTGAAATACTTTTCTTACTCATGAGTTTTGTTTAGACCACTGTTGAACTAAAAGGTTGGGAACTATAGATTCTGGGGACATCAGCTTAATTGAATTATTTCTTAAATAGTTATTACTGTTCTGTCTTGGCCAGGAAAGGTGTGTTGAAAGGATTCAAGGAGAACTAAAGCTGAACCACACTGAATTTCTTTCCTTTATCATAATTTCTGTGCAGCCATCATTGGATGAAAAGAAAAAAAAAGAAAAGAAAATGCACTTCAGAACACGTAGAAAGTTATGGCTTCTTGAAAAAACTGAAGAGTAAGAAGTGTAAGTCAAAATATGGGAAAAGGAAGAAAAAAATTAAGTGCATGTCATGGGGAGCCCAAGATGGGGGGTGGAAACAGAGGAGTGCACTGGAGGATGTGTATATATATATATATATATATATATATATATATATATATATATATGTGTGTGTGTGTGTGTGTGTGTGTGTGTGTGTGTGTGTGTGTAGGGGAGGGTGCTGAAACAGTAGGCAGTGCCTAGGCTGCAGTTTCACCTAAGGAGAGCTGTACATAGAGTTATTGTAATGTATCATTGTTGCAACTAAATGCCAGTAACTGTGAATGCCATTTTGTGAGATGGGCCAACACAGTGTGTTACACAGGCCTGTCTTAATATAAGAGCATTGAAGCTACAGGTCATTATGTGTGTACAACTGCTAAAAGTTTGCAGCACGAACTAAAAAGTTGCTTAGAGGGTGGCAGTAACAGGGCGACATTTAGACTGAAAGTGCTTGGGGGCCCGCAACTTGATACTTGCTGAGGGCCCCCAAAATGTTAACACCACCCCTGTATTAAGGGGCAACCTTGTACCACTAACATTCACAGCAAGTGTGCCATACTGCAATACTGGATCATACTGTCAGATACTCATAAGGAGTAAATTAGCCCTCTATGGAGGCAAGGAAGTTTCTGTTTGGTCTGATAGGGATGGTCATCAGGCCTGGCATTGTCTAGAATATTCTATGACTGATAGTTGACAGTTGTAAAATTTGTTGATGGGTAAATTCCATAGTACGGGTTTAGATTTAAACTTTTCATTACGCTTATAGCAAGCTGAAACACATGCTTTAATACATCTATCCAACAGGGAAGAAATTCTGGGTGAGTGGGTTGCATTTGTTGTTATCTGTAATATTGATAAAGGGTGAGTAAGTTGGATTTGTTGTTATCTGTAATATTGATTCAGGGTGAGTAGGTTGGATTTGTTGTTTTCTGTAATATTGATTCAGGGTGAGTAGGCTGCATTTGTTGTTATCTGTAATATTGATTCAGGGTGAGTAGGTTGCATTTGTTGTTATCTGTAATACTGATTCAGGGTGAGTAGGTTGGATTTGTTGTTATCTGTAATATTGATTCAGGGTGAGTAGGTTGGATTTATTGTTATCTGTAATATTGATAAAGGGTGAGTAGGTTGCATTTGTTGTTATCTGTAATATTGATACAGGGTGAGTAGGTTGGATTTGTTGTTATCTGTAATATTGATTCAGGGTGAGTAGGTTGGATTTGTTGTTATCTGCAATATTGATAAAGGGTGAGTAGGCTGCATTTGTTGTTATCTATAATATTGATAAAGGGTGAGTAGGCTGAATTTGTTGTTATCTGTAATATTGATAAAGGTTGAGTAGGCTGCATTTGTTTTTATCTGTAATATTGATTCAGGGTGAGTAGGTTGGATTTGTTATTATCTGTAATATTGACTCAAGGTGAGTAGGTTGGATTTGTTGTTATCTGTAATACTGATAAAGGGTGAGTAGGTTGCATTTGTTGTTATCTATAATATTGATAAAGGGTGAGTAGGCTGCATTTGTTGTTATCTGTAATATTGATAAAGGGTGAGTAGGTTGAATTTGTTATCTGTAATATTGATAAAGGGTGAGTAGGTTGCATTTGTTGTTATCTGTAATATTGATAAAGGGTGAGTAGGCTGCATTTGTTGTTATCTGTAATATTGATTCAGGGTGAGTAGGTTGCATTTGTTGTTATCTGTAATATTGATTCAGGGTGAGTAGGTTGGATTTGTTGTTATCTGTAATGCTGATAAAGGGTGAGTAGGTTGCATTTGTTGTTATCTGTAATATTGATAAAGGGTGAGTAGGCTGCATTTGTTGTTATCTGTAATATTGATAAAGGGTGAGTAGGTTGGATTTGTTGTTATCTGTAATATTGATAAAGGGTGAGTAGGTTGGATTTGTTGTTATCTGTAATATTGATAAAGGGTGAGTAGGCTACATTTGTTGTTATCTGTAATATTGATTCAGGGTGAGTAGGTTGCATTTGTTGTTATCTGTAATATTGATTCAGGGTGAGTAGGTTGGATTTGTTGTTATCTGTAATATTGATAAAGGGTGAGTAGGCTGCATTTGTTGTTATCTGTAATATTGATTCAGGATGAGTAGGTTGTTGTTATCTGTAATACTGATTCAGGGTGAGTAGGCTGGATTTGTTGTTATCTGTAATATTGCTAAAGGGTGAGTAGGCTGCATTTGTTGTTATCTGTAATATTGATTCAGGGTGAGTAGGTTGGATTTGTTGTTATCTGTAATATTGATAAAGGGTGAATAGGCTGGATTTGTTGTTATCTGTAATATTGATAAAGGGTGAGTAGGCTACATTTGTTGTTATCTGTAATATTGATTCAGGGTGAGTAGGTTGCATTTGTTGTTATCTGTAATATTGATTCAGGGTGAGTAGGTTGGATTTGTTGTTATCTGTAATATTGATAAAGGTTGAGTAGGCTGCATTTGTTGTTATCTGTAATATTGATTCAGCGTGAGTAATTTGGATTTGTTGTTATCTGTAATATTGATAAAGGGTGAGTAGGCTGCATTTGTTGTTATCTGCAATATTGATTCATGGTGAGCAGGTTGGATTTGTTGTTATCTGCAATATTGATTCAGGGTGAGTAGGTTGCATTTGTTGTTATCTGTAATATTGATAAAGGGTGAGTAGGCTGCATTTGTTGTTATCTGTAATATTGATTCAGGGTGAGAGGGTGCATAGGTTGCATTTGTTGTTATCTGTAATATTGATTCAGGGTGAGTAGGTTGGATTTGTTGTTATCTGTAATATTGATAAAGGGTGAGTAGGTTGGATTTGTTGTTATCTGTAATATTGATAAAAGGTGAGTAGGCTGCATTTGTTATCTGTAATATTGATTCAGGGTGAGTAGGCTGCATGTGTTGTTATCTGTAATATTGATAAAGGGTGAGTAGGTTGCATTTGTTGTTATCTGTAATATTGGTAAAGGGTGAGTAGGGTGGATTTGTTGTTATCTGTAATACTGATAAAGCGTGAGTAGGCTGCATTTGTTGTTATCTGTAATACTGATTCAGGGTGAGTAGGCTGCATTTGTTATCTGTAATATTGATTCAGGGTGAGTAGGTTGGATTTGTTGTTATCTGTAATATTGATAAAGGGTGAGTAGGCTACATTTGTTGTTATCTGTAATATTGATTCAGGGTGAGTAGGTTGCATTTGTTGTTATCTGTAATATTGATTCAGGGTGAGTAGGTTGGATTTGTTGTTATCTGTAATATTGATAAAGGTTGAGTAGGCTGCATTTGTTGTTATCTGTAATATTGATTCAGGGTGAGTAATTTGGATTTGTTGTTATCTGTAATATTGATAAAGGGTGAGTAGGCTGCATTTGTTGTTATCTGTAATATTGATTCATGGTGAGCAGGTTGGATTTGTTGTTATCTGCAATATTGATTCAGGGTGAGTAGGTTGCATTTGTTGTTATCTGTAATATTGATAAAGGGTGAGTAGGCTGCATTTGTTGTTATCTGTAATATTGATTCAGGGTGAGAGGGTGCATAGGTTGCATTTGTTGTTATCTGTAATATTGATTCAGGGTGAGTAGGTTGGATTTGTTGTTATCTGTAATATTGATAAAGGGTGAGTAGGTTTGATTTGTTGTTATCTGTAATATTGATAAAAGGTGAGTAGGCTGCATTTGTTATCTGTAATATTGATTCAGGGTGAGTAGGCTGCATGTGTTGTTATCTGTAATATTGATAAAGGGTGAGTAGGTTGCATTTGTTATCTGTAATATTGATAAAGGATGAGTAGGGTGGATTTGTTATTATCTGTAATACTGATAAAGCATGAGTAGGCTGCATTTGTTGTTATCTGTAATACTGATTCAGGGTGAGTAGGCTGCATTTGTTATCTGTAATATTGATTCAGGGTGAGTAGGTTGGATTTGTTGTTATCTATAATATTGATTCAGGGTGAGTAGGTTGCATTTGTTGTTATCTATAATATTGATTCAGGGTGAGTAGGTTGGATTTGTTGTTATCTGTAATATTGATTCAGGGTGAGTAGGTTGCATTTGTTGCTATCTGTATATCTGTAATATTGATAAAGAGGGGCATATATTTGGCTGAAGAATTGGCTTTAATGTAATAATTCATGCTGGAATGAAACAAGGACTTTAGCCATTTCCAGATTTGTATCATATGGAATCTGTTGAGGAGCAAAGGAAGTTATAAATAAACATGGATATGCATTGGCAATTCCCAGTGATCTGAATGTATGATAAGCACTGCATCCTGGAAAAGAGGGAATGTTGTCTTTCTGTAATAATGCAGATACTGATGTCTTTAGGGTTAAAGAAGGCTTTAAGTTCAAATATTCCATTTTTAGGCTTTTGGCATTCAGCATAGTAGAAATTGCAAAGCTGAGATGTCCATCAGGTAAACTTTCACTTAAAACTGCACTATAGTGGTATTAAAAGTTCTAGCCACTATGCAAAAAATGATGAGTGAGATATGCTAGCCATCCTTGCCAAAGCACGAATGCTTGTTGAACATTCCATCTATTGCAGAAATACACTGCATCCCTCAAGAATTACATCAATTTTGTTGTCACTTATTGAGGACAAGTAGTTTAGCACTGAATTTAAGCAACATTCTTTGTGAAGATAGAATGTACCTCAATGTCAAGACCTTGCCCTCTTTGAAGACATGAGCAAAGAGCTTTCCATTGTCTATGTGCATCTCACCCAGGATGGAATGCTTAATCATTCACTTCTACATGTGCACCTACAATGTCATAATCTTAAAATAAGTTGTGCTGTGGACTACGTTGCTTAATGAAACCCTTTATCCTAGCACCAGTGAGGCAGCTGCCTCCCTGTTATTTGTCAGCCTGGTGAGTGCTCTCTCTATTTGCCTTGCAATGGAGGTACCAATGGCTGGGCTATTTATGGAATGTGCATAGGCTTGTGAGACATTTAGGGAACAGGCCTGCACTTTAGATGACTCCTAGTAGCAGTAGATGTGGGAGCAGGTGTATCTGTGGTGTTAATATTTTGGATATATGACTAATGTAAGAAAGTTGAAAATCTAGGAGACCTAGGAAGCTAAGGCCAAGATTTATTTCCTACCTTAACAAATGCATGCATGCATGATGTTATGGTTCTGTGGTAATGTGGTATTGTTGTGGTGCTGTTTACAGACTGTGGGAGAGTCAGAGGCACTAGCTTCTAGTTTAGATAAATAAGTGCATCTCTCTCATGAGAAATCAGTATATACTAGAAGAAGTGGGTTGCCAGTAAACATGAGGCAGTTGTTACACTGTCTCAGAAAAATTATGTGCTGATAGGCTGGTTAAGGATGAGGCTAAGGCAAGCAGGAATTGTATAATAACACGTAGTGTTTTCTGATGTTAAGTTAATAGCACAAATAACAGCTAATGTAATGCACACACAGACTAGATATAAATCAATGCAAAACAGTGATGGCTGAGGGCTCAAAAGACATAAGCAACTTGTCACAATACTAAGGGGAACATTATTTGAATGAGATTTTGTCTGAAGAAATTTCCTACCTCATAGTTACAGGTACATGGTTAGAATTCTGGGACTATTGAAACAATTGGGGGTAAATTAATTAAATTTGTTAATGGGAGTGTCGTCAAAAGTTATACTTTTGAATTTAAAAACAAGATCCAATAAAGGAGGAGTTGAATGAAGTTTTGTGGTCAAATTAAAATAAGGGTCAGACAACACAGCAGGAACAGGAATAGAGTGTGGAACTGTTGCCCCACAGAGAAGTTTGTTTTGCAGCAGAGGCTGTGCAGGTGAGCTTTCTTAGGTAAACCTTTAAATATTTTCTTTTCCTCTGAAATAAAAATAGTAGTCTCTAGCTATCCCACAGACAAATAATTGGTGTCTTAATTTTGATGACCCGGTAAGGGGACACAGCTTTCTTTTCATTCTTAACCAGGGCATTTACAATGGAAAAGAAAGGCTTTTAAAGAACATGTTGCAACCAAAATACACAGTTATAAATAAAATAATATGAGAAATCAAACAGAAGTTGAAAATGTGTGTTTGCACATAGAAGGTTATATGGCAGAGGCAGTTTATCAGGAAAACCTTGACATATTTTTCTCTTTACATAAAATACTAGTTTGTAGCTCCTCCTACAGTTCATCAGTAATTAACCTTTTTTAATTCCTATGACTCAGTAAGTGACACCGCTTTATTTTTTTATCTCCTAACCATCACTTTTAATATGAAATGGAAAATGACTTAAAATAACACAATTCAATAAAAATGCACACTGCATTCAAACAAGAAAATGATGAATAGAAAACAAGAAAGTTGCCTTTCACACTCAGCAGTCTATCCAATGGCAGAGGCAGTTCATCTTTGTTTTCTGAGGATGGTTAGCTCTCTGTCTTTGACAGGCTGTGGCTTTATGCCACAGCTAAGGCACATTTTCATGGAGAATGGAGGAGATGTATCCCAAGGCTATCTATACTATTACCAGCGCCAACAACATTGAGAATGGAAAGCAGGCAAATAGCAGTCACATACAAAACATTCTGAGACAGAAATATCATCAATATATACGCGGTACTCCTGCAATAGGATAGCTTTGTCCTTCACAAGTTTCAGCTTCCCTGTCAAAATCCATTCCTCATTTGCAGGTTATAATATTCCTTTCTTGGATCTCACCTTTCCCGGGTAAAGACCTTGTAGTAATAGCATGGCAAGGTTCTATTACCTGAAGAGGGAGGACCCTTCCAAAGATGAAAGGGACATGGCAGGTTTTTGCACATTTGTGAAAAAAATGAATGTGCCAGTAGTGGCAGAAAGGAGACAGAAAATAAGACAAACTGAATCAGCTGATCATTTTAATTAACCATGTCTGCTAGAATGACTTTAGGCATAAAAAAAAATAAGTAACCAAAGTCTTTGTAAAAGGAAAGGGTCTTTGCGTACCGTAGCTTGTACTGAGAAAAATTGTAGTATTGGAAAAAGACTTAAAAGCAACATTCAGATCCCATTTCATAACATAACATAACTTGTAAATGAGATACTCTATTGAGACACACTGTAGTATTGGAAAAAGACTTTAAAGCAACATTCAGATCCCATTTCATAATCCCATTGTTCCTCAAAAGCCTAAGAGAAATAACTTCTTTCAAGACCTGATTAACAATGAGAAGGGAAGATAGTACCAAACCCCATAGAAGATAAGCAAAGAGTTCTGAAGAGTGTAGTCTAATGGATAGGTTGGGCAATCTAAGTTCAATAAGGTGAGACAAGTAATCCAAAACTGTGGGTAAATCTACTTTAAGCAAATGAACATTGTTGGATCCACAACAAAACACAGACTCTGTCCACTCTGACACAGAAGACTACCTAGCATTAAAGTTTTTGCAAAATTTGCAACAGAAAAGAGAAAAAAATGAAAAATAAAAATAAACACATCAGCTTTAGTGCTGTGAGATAAAGATAGACCGAATATGAAGGTATCTACAATCCAAGCCTGATACTTTGTCAGTTAAATTTCTCCCAGAGAAAAAGCATCTCATTATGATAAGATACTTCCATAAGAAAGGAAAAATGACAAGGTGGAGGAATTACCTAGATTTTTCTTGATTTCCTTCATTAAACAAGATTGATTTGAGCGTACTTTTACAAATGACTGCTTCTCCAGTTTTGCTAAAGCACATCTTAAAGCCAAGAGTTGGAATGGATGAACATATTCAGTTATGGTATTTTGGAATTTTTGTAGCTTTTGGTAAAACATTCGGATGCAGTTGCTACTCATGATCCGAAGGAAGATTTCAGAAAGTAAACCAAGTGGTTACTCACCTAGAGTGGGAAGTCAGTTTTCCAGGATGTTAGTGTTCTGCAGTTGTCGGTCTTTTCGTCCCAGCTATCTGAAAGTTGGGTAAGTGAACTTTTGGTCTACTGAAGTAGACCCGTTTGATCACATGTGCTTTTTTATGTTTGCAGATGCATGCATGTGTGTGTGTGTGTGTGTGTGTGTGTGTGTGTGTGTGTGTGTGTGTGTGTGTGTGTGTGTGTGTGTGTGTGTGTGTGTCTGTGTTTGATTGTGTGAGTGGATATGATTAGATTTTGGATATAGGCAGACTTTTCTTCTAGACACTTTGTGTTGCTATGTCAGCAAGTCCTTCAGTTTTGGTGGCAGAAAAAAAAAACGAAGAAAGGTCTTGCTGGTGCTGTAACAGAAAAAATGGAACACAAAAGTAATGTGATACCTCTTACTGGACCAACATGGGTTTTACAATTTGTTATGTTTTTAGACTAAGAGGAATCTTTATTTAACTTCCATTGAAGGATTTCCATTAGTCTGAAAGCTCAAGTAATTGTAAAACTTATTCTGGTCCAACAAAAGTTAGCCCTCACTTCTTCAGGATTGCTGGCCGGATACTCAGATTTTATTTTACTGTCTATGAACAAAAATCTGTCCATGACTTTAACTAGCTAAATACTTTACTACATATAGAACTGGATATATGTAGACTTTTCTTTCCTAAACAACTTTATCTGAGACTTTTTATCCTTCTGTCCTGAGATCGAGCTTGTCTTACCTGAGGAATTGATGATTTGTAAATAAAATAACTCCTGTGTCTCTACAGCAGTAAACATTCATCAATGTTGTTCAGATAATCAAGCTTTATTATGCTGATTATGAAAAAAGCTTGCTGTAAGCCAACTGTTCTTGTTGCTGTTTTTGTTACACAGATATTTCAGTTGTCCTAGTACATTAGTGTGTACTGCACACTCCTGTTGTGGATGTTGTCACACCTGAAGAATTACTTCACTAATTTGTGAATTGGATTACTACAGCAGCACTGGGCATTTGCTGCTGTTGGTTATGCAGTCTGAATAAAAAAGGCAGTCCACTTCAGTCCTCACAGATGCTTGCACATTTATTAAGATATTTTTTATATTCCCTTGTTCTGCTCTGGATTGTGAAAGATGGTTCTTCTTAATGACGCATATTAAACATAATTGGAGGGCACAGCTTAGATCAGCTCCCTTGTCAGCTTTAGTAGCAGTTAGACTGCATTCTCTACAGATTATACCTGTGGAATATTCAGTAGGGAACAGAACAAGAGGCCATCGACAGAACCATATGGTACTAGAAAGGAGCCTGAGATTTGTTATAAAGGCTGAAAAATTATAACAATACTGCCACACAAAAAAACTGGATAAAAAGTACTTTGTGTACCTTTCTCCAAATTTCTCTTTAATTTTCATATTGGTGCATGTGATGCATGTAGAATTGGTTACAACATGCACAAGGGAGCAAACCCTGAAAGAAATTCAGTCTCTGCTTGGTAAATATCACTATTACCTTGCATCAACTATTGTGCATTTCAACTTTTATTGTACAGTAAATGGGCTACAGTATTCTATGACCTCTATAGATTCTTGCTGTATATGACTGGCTACTGTTTCTGTGATGCTGTAGTATGTCCTTGTAATGGTCCATGGTGGATGTGTTATTTGTATTGGAGTTTTTTCTGAATGTTAGCTTAGGGACAATTTTCTCAAAATAACCTTTTTTTATGTTTTAATAATCAGATGCACCCAGCACTTTTGCAAGGATGTTCACACTTCAGTCGTAAATTGTCTTTATTAGCAAGTATTGATGCAGTATGTTTTTTTCTAAAAATGTCTCCTAACACTTATATGCATGAAGTTCTTTGAATATTGTGAGCTTTTGGTGTGGTATGCTTTTTTTTTTTTTTTTTACATCGGGTTGCTCATTGCTCTATACTTTCTTTTATATAGTTCAAGGTTCAGGAATCTGCAGATCAACATAACAATTCATTTGCAGTGTTAGATAACAGCAATACTATCCCCAGTGTATTGGAAGCTGGTGCTCAGTTAGGTAGTATTAACATAAAAAAAAACAGAAATAAAATCTGAAGGAAATCCATAGACGCTCCTAACTGTGACATGCAATAACCAAAAAGGTTGAATAAACAAGCCGAGTTTTCAAGACAAGTAGAATTTATGCATTTGAATGAATAAGCTGTACAGGCAAGGCCACTCAGATATATACAAACAGTTTACAGTGTAAACTACTGCAAAACTCAAGTATTGCTTTACAAGCATATATTTCTTCAAAAACATGTCATAAAGTAAAGTGCACAGACAATGCTGCAATAAAACTCTATTACAAAACATGCTGCTGTTAACAGTCCCAAGCAAAGCAAGTAACTGTAGTCTTAACAATCTGACGCTCTCTCTGTAAATCAATAAAAATAGCATGCCATATTCTTCTTCCAGAGCTTGTAGAAATCCAAGGATAGAAGCTCCTGTCTTAATAAGGCAGTCTGTGAGCTATTTTTTTAGTTGCTGACCATTGGATACAGTTAATTTGTTTTATCTTTGAGCAAGTTCCTTTATTCCACTGTTTATCAGGCAAACCTTTATTACTGTGAAAGGTTCTGAAGACTTAATTACTTCATCCAAATAATAATTATCTGAATGGTGCCAAACAACCGGTCACTAGTTGTGACTTCAGAGCAGAGTGTAGTTAGAAAGTGTACGCCGTTGATGCTATCTGACATGGAAAGAGGTTTTTCTGTGACAGTATTGTGGACCTTGCTTCTGATTCTTTTTGACTAATAGAATAGGACTGACATTTGTCCTTGTCCTCTCATCAAAACAATCAAACCACCATCTGTTTGGTTTCCATGTGAAACTTCCCCAGGGTTGAAATTTAGGTTACTTTTGCAGCAGTGGTTTTCTGAATTGTCATTTTTATTTCCTGAATAGTCCATACAGTGATATATGTTGTGCTAAGTGCCAAAAAGAAAAGAGCAGAGATGATACTTGCCCTTCTTTGTTTGGCATCTCAACAAACTCTTTTCTATTTTTGACCTGAGTCAGATTCATTGGTGTAAGGGGGCATACTGCTTTACTGTCGTTTTCATGTAGCTGTCTTGGTGTACCATTTATTTTTATTTACACTTTATTGAGTGGACTAGTCCCACTTGGCCAATGACCACTTTTTAGGGCAAATCTGAGGTGGTATTCATACTGACTACTGGAACTTTGGCTAAGACCTAGGGAAACTTCCTCTACTCTTTTTGAGCACTAGGTGGCAACAGAGGCTGTCACAATCCTAAAATGGAAGAAGGAGTACACATTGCTGCTGGAGAATTTTTGGAGAGAAAATCAGGGTAACATGAAATCCTAGTTATGGAATTGGAGAGGAGAAGTCTGAGAACAGAAGTATTGGAGAAGGTAATGAAAAAAAGGAGAACCAAACGAAGGAGAGGAGGCAAACTGGAGTGCTGTTTTGGATTAGAATGAACAAGAACAGTCAGATAATGAAGCCGGTAATGTGGTAGAGAAGCAGAATACACAGGCTGAAGCCACAGAGGCAGCTGGTTGATGGAGTAATCAGTTTTAAGAATATGCTTCTGGAAAAGGGCAGTGTGGATGAGAAATAAAGTAAAGAACGAACTAAGCAGATGTAAGTAAAGGAGAAAGATGCAGAGAAGAGGGATGATTGACATGAGCAAAATGGCAGCAGCTTAAGAAAAAAAGATGTGTAGTAACAATAAATGTCAAAACCAAAGATACTGTTTATACCCCAAGTAGACTACAGAAAAACAGGTAGAAAGCAAATGTTGGAGAAAGAGGTACTTGGGAACATATATTCTGGGAGTGCAGTGGGTTGATGGACTTTTAAGGATTTCCTGCGGGATGCACTGTTGGAAATGCTGGGTGTGTGAATTGGTGTGACGAGGGAGATGATTTTTCATACAGATCTGAATTGCCTAGAGATGGTAAGACCTTGTTGTGTTTAATAACTGTGGCTGCCAAAAAGCAATTACTAGAAAATGGAAATCAGCATTTAAACCGACTATATTAGAAGTAGTGAATATAGTAAGGGAGATAAAACAACTGGAATTGAGATCTTTAGGAAAGGGTAGGAGCAAACTACATAGGAAAAAATTAGAATCATGGGAACAATACATACAGAGACGAAATGAGGTTTAAAAGAAGGCAGGACTTAAATGAGCTATGTAATGTGTGACTGAAAATGATTGCGTAGATTATAAGTGAAGTATAATGTTTGCATCTGGGAGTGTGTCAGTATGGTTTGTGATGTAAAATACGTGCAACTAGGATTGTGTCGGTGTGATTTGTTTTCATTTATATACATTTATTGTTGCTTATGCTGTAAGTGACGGTTTAATAAAGATGTTTCTTGTTTTAAGAAAAGGGGCAGGAATTGAATAATTTATGTAATGTTGTTTAGGCTATATGATATATACCAATATGTGTGAAGTATATTGTTTATTAATGTTAATTTAATACAATTTGATTGCTTTTGTATAAATGTAAATTTGCCTATGTCACAAGTAATTATTCAATAAAGGTGTTTAAAAAACAGTGATACTATTAACAAGTATAACATTTGGACAATGTCATATTGCTATTAGGACTTACTTTAAGAGACATAAGAACACTGGCATGTTGGGGTTGGAAGACTTTTATGAAATAACTTTTCCTTTTCAGGTACACAAAGGGTGAAATAGAAAAAGGAAATACAATATCACCGTGAAAAAACTTTAGTTTTCAGAACCTTGGTTTGCAGTTAAAAAGAAAACTGTGCAATTCAAAACTTCCAGAAATGGCGGAATTTGAATTTAATTTTTTTTTCTGACAATATGTGATGAAATGCATGACATAAAGAAAACAAAAATAGAAATGTATGGACGGGGGATGGGAAGTATGATTTACTTTAATTATGCATGACAGAAATAATAGCACATTTCAAATAATTTAATAATGTGCGGGAAAAGAGCAACTCTTAGATATCGGAGCCAACTGAAAGGTTGCTTTTGTTGTGGGGATTAAAAAAACATTTGGTTCAGGAATATAGAAAAAGATGTGGACAATGTGGGGAGCAAATCCATGCTACTAGAAACGGTAAACCCTTTTGTAGGAAATTTAATAACTCTGCTCATTTTTTATTTCACTGCCTGGTACTGGAAAAGGAAGGCACCTGAAAAATAAATTGAGAAGGAGGAAAGAAAATATGTAGAAAACAATATTGAGGAAGAAAGGGAAGTGGCTGATTTATATAAGGAGTAAAGTCAAAGAAATGCAACTCGAGGTGAAGAAAACGACTAAGGGGAAGGGCTAGCTGTAGAAGAGATTCAGATACAAAGAAAAATAGTAGGCAAGTAATGAAGAGGAAGATGGTTACTCAGAAACAAGGGAAGAATGAAAGCAGAAGGAAATTAAATCCATTGGAGGGAAAGTAAGAAAAAGAAATTGAAAAAAAAGAAGAGAAAGAAAAAGATACAAAAAACAGGGAAATGAATGATTTAGTTGTTTTGGGACTAAGTGTGAACACTATAAGAAATCAAGTGAGGGTTTTATTTGTTGTTGAATAGAAATAAATGAGGCATTATGTTTGTAGGATATAAGATGTATGATTTTTTAAATGGCTTTATTTTATTATCACTTGTGACATAGGCACATTTACATTTATATTAAACTATTCAAACTGTATTAACAAGTTAAAATTAACAAACATTATGCTTCACATGTATTGCTATATATCATATAAACTAAGCAACATTGCATACATTATTCAGTTCCTGCACCTTTTTAAAAACAAGAAACATATTTATTAAATCATGACTTCCAACATAAACAATCATACATTTATATAAATGAAAATAAACCACACCGTCACAACCCTAGTTCCAAGAATTTTACATTGCAAGCAGTACTGACACACTCCCAGTTGCAAACATTATACATCACTTATAATCTACCCAATCATTTTCAGTCAAAGCCTATTTAAGTTCTGCTTTCTTTTAAACCTCATTCTTCCCCTGTATGTATCGTTCCCACAATTACAATTTTTCCTATGTAGTTTGCTCCTACATTTTTCTAAAGATCTTTAGATACAAGATGTATAAATGAAAAAAAAAATGTATATAGGGAAAAGATAATATGGTCAGTAGAATATGAAGTGTGTTCAGAGTTAGGGGTTTTAATAAAACAAGATGAAGTAAAATAATGTTGGATGCAACAACTGTGACATGTGACATAAAAAATGTAAATCATGTCAGGGTAATAGGAATATATATGTATATAAAAAGCATGTCAAAAGAAAAAAAATGTTTGAAGAATTAAAAAATGTTATAGTAATAATGTCAGTACTAATGAATGGAGACTTAAGTTGTACAATAAGAAAAGAAAATGGAAAAATAATTCAAGATGTAAAGGTAATAAAAGAAATAGACATGAAAACTTAAAAACAGGGAAATGTAGAGACTGGATGCAGAAAAGAGGAATTTCAAAAACAGAAATATATTCTATTATACATCCCAGTGACATGAAGGAAGTGGCTTCTGGAGTAGAAGAAGCAGATTTTTCATATAATGGAACAATATGGGCTATGTTAGGTGACAATGAAGAAGTAATAATTGAAGTAAAATAATAAAATAGTTACAGTGGGTATAACTAAAAAGAACGACAGTAAGGATGAAAGTAGTAAACTATGGAAAGAACCCATAACAAGGAGAGCATTTTATGAAAGACAAAATATGAGTATTGTTTAAAGAGAAACGTAAGAAGACTTTATTGTAAGTAGTGGAGGGGTCAGATAAAAAAAGTTAAGTAGAATGTGAAATTATGGTGAAAGATTTGGAGAAAGAGATGGAAAAAGGAAGTAAGGGTAAGAGAAATAGAATAGAAATTGCATGAGAAAAATAGAGGAAAAAAAATTAAGACAATGCTCAAAAAAAGGAAGAAGTTTCATTTTTTTAGGAAAGGAGGTAAAAAGAAAGGAATGCAAAATGGATTGAATAGTAGATAAGAATGGGGTAGTAAAATATAAACAAAAAGAAATTATGGGGATTGAAAAAATGTAGTAACAGTGCATAAGAAGGAGGGAATTGAACAGAGAAGATGGAAAGTAAAATAATGTAGAAGAAAGAATTTATTTGAAAATTTGAAGAAGGTTATAAAAAGAGAAGTCTGTATCAGCAGTAGGCATGGATGGGTTAAATTATGGATATTATAAGACAAAGAGCATGAGGATAAGGGAAAAAAGGATCTATGGAAATAGTGAATCAATGGTTAGAGGAAAGGATAAAAGATATAAAGATTTATGCTGGGGTGATTACATTTATATGGAAGAAAGATGATAAAAATATTAAGAATTAGAGACCAATAACACTGGGGACTACTGAATATAAAATATTTATGAAGATAATGCAAAAAAGAAAGGGGATGGTTTGGGAGGAAGGAAAATGGGAAGCGGTATATGGAGTAAAGGGAAAACAAGTGAAGGAAATGTTAATAATAGTAAAAGATGTTAAAGATGCTATTTTAAAAGAGAATAATAATGTAAAGTTAGTTGAGTGTGATGTTGCAAAAGCACTTGATTCAGTAAGTCATGACAATATGTGAGATATTTTAAGGGATTTTAAGGCATTATGGGGTTGGAAAAATAATGAAAGTATTAGGGAGGTCTTATGAGATGTCTTGAGAAAGGTATGGTAAATAACTGGATAGCAAAGAAAAATTAAAACAGGTGTGAAACTAGGGTGTCTGTCGAGTAAGTGATT
This sequence comes from Protopterus annectens, assembly GCF_019279795.1. Classification (NCBI taxonomy): domain Eukaryota; kingdom Metazoa; phylum Chordata; order Ceratodontiformes; family Protopteridae; genus Protopterus; species Protopterus annectens. The sequence continues at coordinate 303,761,556 of NC_056748.1, forward strand.
AGTTGAGTTAGTGATGAATGAATGCAATAATACAAGTATGTATTGGTGAAATGAGCAAAGCAGGACTAGAAATAGAAAAATGTGTAATACATCTTGCATGTCTTTTACATGCAGATGATTTTCCTCCACAAACTCTGAATGCCTTCTTATTTTTTTTTAAAACAGGACATACGCATGTAGTATTATTCACAGCAGACTCAAAAGATTCTACTACAAAAAAATTTGCAGCTGAATCCAGCTCTTTGGCAGACAAAGTTATGTCACATTTTTCTACATTTTCAGATTCTTTTTGCCTTCCTACTTGGTCATCTCTCATTAGATAGTAATTAGCCAAGTGATAAGCATCTAATGGATACATATCCAGTAAATGCAGTCTAAGTCAGTTTCTTTGTCCATGCATCTTGCGGCTTTGCTTCAGTTCTGAGAAAATGTCCTGGCTTAAATGTTAATACCTGTTGTAGTGCCTGATGTCTTTTCCTAAGAAAATGCAGTTTAGGGATGAGTTCTTTGTTGATGTTACAAATGAAGCAGAGTAATTTTTCAAAATCTGTTAAAACATTTTACATTAGCCAGAGTTGTAACATTCTTCTGCACCTGGAATATCTTCTGAAAGGGGATCATCTTCTTTATTCTTTAAATGTTAAATGCAAAAATTATGTACCTCAGTAGATTTCTTACATTTCCATAAAAATCATAGCTTCCATCCTCATCACTCACACTGAAAGACCACATTTATATAAAGGCATAATATACCTAACACAGGAGTTACCTAAGTCTTCTAAACACCTCATTTTACCATGCCCCCAGAACCCTTTTCACTCTCAGAACAAATACATTTTATAGATCTTTTCTTCATCTCACCATCCATTGTTTTACTACTTTGTGGTAATATCCATTTTTAAGCCTGGTATGCCTTTAACCTCTTTCTTCACTGCTTCCTGAGCATAATGAACCCTTTAAACTAGACACTAAACAACTACCCTACTAACACAGGAACAGAGCAAACAACATGGAACAACTAAACTCCTGGTTAGCTAAACACTCCCTTGACATAGATGCAGTTGCTGAATCCTGTAGGAAACCATCCGTCCTGGTCTTACATCATTTTCCAAAATTGTAAATATGTATTTAATGAAAGACCAAGCAAAGAGCTGGAGCATGGGATGGTTCTTTTTTTTCTTTATAAACCTTATTAATGGTGTCCTTACCGCAGAAGTCAGTACATCAAACTGGAATGATTCTCTTTAGACAATCACTAAAATCTCCCTAAGTAAGTCTCAGTACTTACCTTCCCTCTCCGTGATTTAGTCAAATTGTACTTTCTTAGAATTGCCTTTCTAATTATCTCTAGGACATACAATAACCATATTATGTTGGAAGACTTCAATATTAATCAACTTTGGAACAGATAATGACATCAATGGATTCCTAGCTGAGTTAGGACTTTTGAAATAAATAAATAGTCATTATACCAAGCCTTACACACTTTAAGTAAAAACCCTGACATCAGAACAATGAAGACAGATAAAGGTGGCAAAATAATCATTATGAATACAAAAGACTACGAAAATTCAATAGAGTTGATGTTAAAGGAAGTAGATGTATATAGAAGGGTAAATTATGAGCAAATAAATCAAAGTTATAAAAAATTGGATGCTACACTTTTTGATATGTTTTGTCAGGGAGAAATAGACAACAATAGTTATAATTTTCTATCAGTTGAACAATCTAAAATGGCATCATTCTTTGGTATTCCTAAAATTCAAAACAATGAAAAAAATCCACCATTTAGGCCTATCATCGCAGCTAAACAATCCAAAACTGAAAATATATCTATATGGTTGGATTGTGTTCTTAATCCGGTAGTTCAAAAATCTAAACATTACCTTAGAGATTCTTGGCACTTGCTAGAGATTTTGAGAGAGTATGTTATTACAAATAAACCAATTTATTTTGGAAGCTTGGATGTAAAAAATCTATATACTTCAATAGATCAAGAAAGAGGTATTGAGTACCTTAGAGAGTACTTGACTAGAAATACAGATTTTCCTGGTGAAAAAAATCAACACCATCTGTTGTTTAATGGATTTGGTTTTAGATAACTTTTCCAGTTTCAAAAAAGTGTTGTACAAGCAACTTTCAGGAGTAGCAATGGGGGCAATGGTAGCTCCTGCTTTTGCCAATTTAGTCATGGCTAATTGGGAATCCAAATTTCTAAAGTTACACTCTAGCTTTAGTAAGGTAGACATCTATTACAGATACATAGATGGTCTGTTTTTCCTATGGACAGGGAACTACCAGGAATTTGTATAATTCGTTATGGACCTAAACTCAACCACTGAATTTTTGCAATTCAAAATCAATGGATTTGGAGAAACAATTAATTTTTTGGATTTAAATTTAGGTATAGATTATGAGAGAAAGCAACTCATAAGTAAAATTTATAGAAAACCTTTTTTTGCTAATCAGTATTTACATAAAGACAGTTTGCAACCCCCACACATGAAAAAAGGAGTTATAAAAGGACAAATCATAAGATTGAGTAGATTAACTTCTGACAATGAAGTTTTTCAAAGGGAAGTTTTATTTTTGAGGTCACTTTTTATAAATAGAGGTTGCGATCGAGATTGGTTAAAAAGAATAGAAGATGAAGTTATGGCATTAAGAAGTGGGGTAGCTAAACCGATTTTGCATTCTAAGGATGTGATGGTTGGTCCAGTGAATTACAAAAATACACGTACCTTTACAAGAGAAACAAATGAATATAAGACAGCATTTCCCATACCAATAGTTAGTGAAATGTGGCACATCAAATACATAATAGAGAACAACTGGAGAATAATCCTTGGAAACTAGGAGTTAGTCGCCACATTAGGAATGGCACCAAGATTCACTTATAAAAAAATAACTAACATTAAGTACATGTTAGAATCTGGAAAGGAGAAGACCACTAGTAATAGTCGTACATGTACTAATAAAAAGGCCACTTACAGTTGCACAAATTGCAAACAATGTAGGTTCATAAGTAATTCATCCTTTGTCACCATAGGTCAATCAAAAGAAACTTTTTGGGCTAAAAATTACTTTAACTATAATAGTGATTATGTAGTTTACACAGCCACTTGTGCATCATGTAAAAGTTATTATATTGGCAAAACAAAGAGAAGTTTAAAATGCAGAATATACGAACACAATCTGGCTATAAAGAAAAAAGACAAGGCCAATTCATAAGCTAGGCATGCATTTTTATGTCAAGAATTCAAAAAGTTTGATTGTTTTTGTATTAGACAATGTGGACAAGGCTTTATTTGCTGGTGATTTAAATAATGTGTTAGAATGCAAGGAAGCATTTTGGCAATTATTGCTGGGTGCAGAGACAGCACCTGGTTTAAATGAAGTTATCAATTTAAAATGTTTTTTAACATATAGATAAACTTTGTAAGTTGGAAATGTATAACTGAAGTTATCTTATTAATGTATATATATATATATCCTTGATAGAAATTTATTATCTACTATAAATATATATATATATGTGTGGAACATAATCTTTGTATAATCTGTATGTAGAACATAATCTCTGTATAATCTACTATCCTGGTTAAACAATATATATATATATATATATATATATATATATATATATAATATGTATTTTTTACACAGTTTTTATGCATTATTAGTATTAATTGGCATTTTAGGATGTCATTTCCTGTTTAAGGCAATTTATTATAAAAGGAAGGGGTAGGGTCATATGTGATGTTTCTGATGAAGTTCACAGTATTAAAAAGTAGATGAAAGCGCTAAAATTTATTGTCCGAGTGTGGTGTTTTGGATTGTAGTTCATCTCTGGGTGTTTAAGATTTTACATTGGTTCTTTTCAAGTTTCATTTGACTTTTGAAATAAATCTAACAACCGAGAAGCATAAACAAAAATATCAATAGTCACTTTCTTCTTGGCATTCTGATCACAGCTATACCCAAGAAAAGAACTACAAAAATCACTCATCTTCTCTCATTCACTAGTAGCCTTCAATAATATCTCCCATGTCCATAAACTATAAATTACATTTTTTTTTCTTTACATCAAAAGTCCACCATAATACTGAATGCGTAAATTCTGATCTTAGGATTTTCCACAGGTTCCAAATCCTCTATGGCAGAATATGTTAAAATTGCAACAGTCATTCTTTCATCTTTACTTATTTCACTTCAGGAATGTTATTCCTCATACTAAATTCACTGAAGAATTCATAGTAAATGTATGACTAAAGAATTAAAAGCTCTGATAAACCTTAGACATGAAACCTAGATAATCAAAATCACTTTATCTTTCTATAAACTTGTTAGGAATCAATTACATTATAAGCTGTCCGTCAGACAGACCAGATAATTCTCCCTATTGTCTTACTCTTAACACTTTTGAAAAGAAGTTAACTAGTTAACTCACTAACCACCACATCTTCAAAAAAAATCCGTGTCTATATTAGATCATCGAACGCTTAAAAAAGCGAACCGTGATTGATCGAACTTATGTAAGCAAAAGCTTAAAATATCGAAGCAACAGAAACCCAAATTTTTTCCCAGGGAAAGAATTTGGTTGTCCATTTCTGTTGCTCCAGTATTTTCAGTGCTGTGGTGGATAGTTAGGGGTCGAGTTCAGATAAGTGTGCGATTGTGTGGATGTGAGTGTTAGGGTGGGGTAGGTGAGTTAGGGTTAGGGCGCTGGTTAGGTATGTATGCGATTGTGTGGACGTGAGGGTTAGGGCGGGTTAGGTGAGTTAGGGTTAGGGAGCGGGTGAGGTGAGTGTGCGATACTGACGGACTTTAGGGTTAGGGTTTGGGTTAAGGTAAGTGGATAGTTAGTGCTGTGTGTATAGTTTAGTGTAGGGTTAGGTGTCAGATTTTAGGTGTATGTGTGTGGATTTCTGTTTGTTTGGTGTGCTTGTGTTATGTGTATGCGTTTTGGAACAGCAATTATTTTTCCCTAGTTTTCGCTGTTCTGACAGTTCAAGATTGTAAGCTTTCACTTACATAAGTTCGATCAATCACCGTTCACTTTTTTAAGTGTTCAGCGATCTAATATAGACCCAAAAAATCCATATCCAAACTACACCACTCCAACTACCAAAGGCTCAGCTTTAGTCACAAATTCCTTTCGGAATTCGTCTGACTTCTGTCTACATCCTCACTTCCCTCCTGAATGTTAAAGAACCTTGTTTTGTATTTTTTAGTATATCCATCTCTCAAACTTGATGCCCTCCTTGATAAAATACCTGAAAACAGCTCAGCCTTTGTCAAATCTCTGCTAAAATAGACAGCAAACTAAATACTTTATTACCATATCACTTCATTAGTTCTTTATGTTTTTAATAATTAAAAATACTTTCTGAAAATATCTTGAAACAAACCATCATTCATCCATACGCTAAGTTTTAAGAAAAACTTTGGAAAGGTCTGCTTGTTTGCCTTCACCTAACAAGATGAAAAGTTGTTATTATCATTTGTTACACCAGAAATAACTCAGGAAAACTTATGTTTTTCTTTTTTTTTTTTTGCACTCCACTGCACAAGTTGTTTTGTGATGTTTTCTGAATGTAATCTTTTTTTGCTTATTTTTTTTCTTTTATTTCATTTCAGTCATGGTTTTCAATGTTTACAATGAGCTATTGTGTACATTTCTGATGTAGTGTGTGATCCTGAGAAGCTGGAAAGTTCTTCTGTTTGTTTGTCGTATAATAAATAATTCAGGAAGGCATTTTTTGTATTGCAGTTAGTCAATTTGCTAATTTTGCTGAATTTAATCTGTTTTTCCTGCTCTTGCTTTCATTTCAATCACTGTTTCAATTTTAGCAATTAGCTTGTTTCCGACCTTGTGTGTGCACCATCTTGAGACATCAATGGCTGTTATAGTATGAATGCACTAATTGCTACTATTTCTAGGTAGCCAGACACAAAATGGTCAGTTGTATAGCTGCTTTTCATTGGTCTTTCACTTTTTACTGTTGTTATATACACTGAAATCAGCTGTTCTGAGAGCACCATAGCTATAGTTTTAACTGGATAATGATTATTATACACAAGTGAAATTTTCCTTAGTGTTTACTGCAAAAATCCTTCCTTTTTCATCTGATGCATGACCGTCTCTAGTGTGCTCTGGGCTATATGTGTTTGTATAGACCTGCACAGAATCAGATGTACTAGTTTGCTTATTGTTTTTTTTTTTCTCATATCCTATGTGACTGTGTACTTCTCTTACTTCATTGCCCTCTAAGTTACTACAAAAACAATATAGCACCAGCCTTCTAGCACTTTAAGATCTGCCTCATGCTCAGTGAAAATTAACTCTTACTTAATCTAGCAGATTCTGTCTGAGAGAGTTGTAAACAGATACCTAATTTGGAGGTAGCCCTCTCAAAATTCATGCAGTAAGCATCACATTGTTTTAACCCTGTCCATAAAAAACACAACATCGTCATACTGATAACATTAAACTGCCATAGACTTATGTCTTAAAAAAATCACTATCTGCATCTGAGAATAACCCCCTCATAGTTCTCATACATGCAACCCTTCATCAACATGGCACCAACAGCATAACACCTTAGTGCCTAATAGCTCCTGCTGCCAATTTTCCTCAAGAGTTTACCATGCAAGTATTAGTCAGAGTTCCATGACACTTTTTGGACCTGATGACTCAGCCACTGCTTTTGTTTTACTTGCATATGCTTAGATACTATCTTCACTACTGCGATGCCTAAAATACTGAATTTCAGGCTTGAGAAAACATCAGCTTCTGTTAACATCTTAGTAATTGATGGCTCCATTATTAGATACAGTGACACCATGCTCACTAGGGTGAAAAAAGTCAGGATTACAGTTAGCTGTCTCCTGGGATCCAAGCTTGCTAATATAGCAAGGGCCTTCAGGACCCTCTCCTCCAGTAATTATGACTATAACATATTCATAGTCCATGCTGGAGTGAATGACCTGTCACAAAAGCCCATGAAAGACATGCAGAAGGACTTGCTGGAGCATGCTACAAATGCCTCAGTCAAGGATAAGGTCCTGCTTTTGAGAGGTACCCCCCTCAAGTAGAATGATACTTACATTCAAAGAGAAGATAATTTCACTCAACAACTGGCTATGTAGTTGGTGTCATTCCAGGGGGGGTCCATTATGTATATCCCTGGAAGGTGATGACTGACAATCCTACTTATTTGCAAAGGGCGGTCTGCACTTCATGTTCAAAGGCTTCAGTGTATGGGCCAAAGCCTTTGCTGTCCCCTTCATGTCTTTTTAGTCAGAATTCATCTAACATACATACCAGCCTAACTAACAAATCTTTGCAATGCCAGAAGTCTTAACAATAAACTACATGATTTGGAGGTACATCTGCAAATAGAACATGTAAACACCTTGACTGTAGTGACAGCACCCCATAAATACCAGGGTTCTGTACATATTACACCTTCAAGCTAACTGGTAATGGTGGAGGTGTCTCAGTATTCGGCAGAGATATTATCCTTTTCAAAGTGATACCCTATGACCCACCATACCCCCAGGAAGCTCATCAAATTACAGCTCACATTAGGTAATTCAGAATTTCAGCATATTTCTTGTTATTGATCCCCTTCTGTGGCCCCACAAGATAATGAAAACTTATTGGCATTCTTTGAAAATATCCCTATAAGAGATGATTCTTTATTCTTCTGTGATTTCAACTATCCCTTCATCAACTGGGGTACTTACACTTCTAATATTGGTTGTGCACAATACTTCTTAGATTGGGTTAATGAGAATTCCCTGGAACAAATTGTCCAAAATCCCACTAATGGGGGTAATATCCTGGGCCTAGTTCTCACAAACTTGACTCCAGCATGTTCCCTACCTCTGGCTGACCACTCATTAGGTAAGAAAGACCACAAACTAGTTACCTTTACCTTGAAAACATTCCCCACCTTGTTAACCAACACTACCTTCTTTATAGAATTCAAAACATCAGTTTTTTTACAGTTATATAACAAAGTCTCTAAATGTATTCATATCAACCCCACTGTGGATAACAATGCATGCAATAGAAAGAAAAATGCTTAGATTATCTTGTAAAGCCAGAGCCTCTATTCATAAAGATAATATAAAATACCTCACCAAGAAATTGAAGGCAGCTATATATTCAAGCAAAACATCCCATGAAGGCAGGCTAATCTCTGAGGCTGAGGATAATTGTAAGTCTTTCTTTAATCATGTTAGCTACATGAGAAACCTAAGGAATAATTCACATCACTGCTCTGAATGTATATAAAATGGTGCTGCCCATTCAAATCAAAAACCTTGGCAAAATACCAGCAAATGTGCTTGCTGCTAATTTTTCCCTTGAAACTCTCATCCCCATTCCAAACATCCCTGAGTCACTTCTCCCCCACTGTCTCCAAGGATTCCACCCTTAAAGTACTCTCCAAGACCAACAACAGCTATTCAATGGCTCCAAACAATATAGCAGGTTGTCTAATAAATAAGTATCAAGCAGGTTCTTCCTGATGCCATCCTTGAGTTGGCCAACCTAAACCTTGGCAGAGGATATGTTACCGACTCATGGCACACTATAGGGGTAATGCCCCTTCTTAAGTGTGGCCCCACCACTAACCCAGGAGACCACATGCTATTAACCCTTACTAGTCTTATCTGTAAAGCTATGAAATGCAACATCACTGACCTCAAACCAAGATATTAAAAGTATGACCAGTCTCGACCTGCGACAGGCAGTGGACAGTGGACACAATGATCATCCTGCCTACTTGGATCTGGCAAAAGCATGTGTTACCATGCCACATGATGGAATTGTTAACAAGTCAATGGCCAACACTGATCCGTATGTGGTAAGAAGGATAGCAAACTGCTCAGGGACAGAACACATTTTCGGGGTGGTGATGCCTCTTCAGTTAGTGAAAAGGTGACCATTTGAATATCCCCTAGTTCAGTAACAATCCCCCTCTTTTTTGGGATTTATATTTCTGAACTTAAACAAAGACAAGGATCTCTGGCTGACTAAGTTCACTGATGACTGTATACTGGATGTAGTAGTTAAACCACCCAATGATACTAATAACCTTCAATGGAACTAACATGCAGTAATGTTCTGAAACTAAATGCTAAGAAATGCAATATCATCTCCGTTTGAAAACAAAAATGATCTACCACCTACTGTATCAATGGCACTCTACTCTACTATGAGTCTCTGATCAGGGATTTGGGCACCTGGGTTGATGGCTTCTTTTCCTTCAACTTCAATCACCATGTTGTAAGTGTATTCAGGAAATCCTTCTATATCTCACAATTAATCACAAAGGACATCACATCTTAGATCAAGACAGTTATTGTTCCCCTGTACTCTGTCCTGGTTAGACACATCATAGAATATATTGCACCCACTGGCATGTATCTCATAAGACACATCTAAAAATAAAATAAAAAAAAAGTGCAGAGGTTCAGAACAAAAACAGATCTCAGACCTCAAACATCTTAGTTACCAATATATGCCTGAATTGCCTGAACCACTGGCTTGAATCTGCACCAATCATATAAGCTCTTGAGGAGAGCTTGCTTTCTATCCTCTAGGGAACCCTATCATCTATGACTTCTTCTATCTTGATAGATGAAATAGTGTAGCCAACACTAGCACTGATTATATGAGTGTTTGAGTTACATCAGGTATTAAACCAAGCTAAATGGAGAGATAAGTTAATTACCCAGCATATCCCCTTGCTTTGGAATAGATTCCCCTTGCATGTCAAGCAATGTGACTCAATGCCAGCTTTTAAACAGCTTAGACCATTGGATGGGAGTCCCAAAATACACTCTGAGACTTACAGGCCTTAAACTCCTTGAAAGGCCTGTGGGTGGTTACTGACAAGGCATGTATGGCCTGATATCAAACAGCCTTTTATTTTCTATAATTCCTATGACTTCTATGGAATGTTCCCACTCAAAATCAGGATGTAATTTTAAAGATCCATTTTATACCCTGTAGAATACTTGAAACATAATCCACTCACAAAATAAAGTCATACCTAAAACAATTAATATCATATCCAGACAGAAACATGGGTACTAGAGAAGTGCACAATGATAACCCTCTGGATTCCCACAGATAATATTCTTTTCAATACAGGTACAAGTGCTTCAAATGAGCAGTCGATGTAGATGTCATTAAGGTTGTTGATCTCACAAACAACAAGTTCTTTTATGCTGCCCTCAACTGTACTAGCTTTCATGCCAAACTCCTGGCATGATTTACTAACTTCCTTGCATATAGATTCTTCACAGCTGAAACAGGAAACTCAATGTCTGGTATTTCTCCCCTCACCTAGTGAGTCCCCGTGAATCAGTTTTGATCTTCCACATCTTCCTGTACACTGATGATGTGGTAATTTATATTATCTGATACTGCTAAATGATTACACCATCTAAGCCCATCAATAGCTAAATATATGATCTTTGGCACAATGCCTCTCATTTTTCATATATTTTACAAATAAACAAATTAAACAGATAATCAAACCATCTGTTTGGGAAAGTTTCATTTCCCCTGGCATACAACTGTGTAAATGAAGTCAGTGTTACTGAGGAAATTCTAAACAGTACAACATACCAAGACTGAATGGGCAGATGCGAATAACTTTTTGCCTGCTGAAAGCATGCATCCACCACATCTTTTGACTTCCCTTCCATATGGGGAATATAAGTGTACTTATAACAATACTTTTAATAAATTATTTATTCCTGAGGAGTTCATGGAAGTCAGACAAAAAATTATTCAACAGAGGGTATACAATGGCATGTTTGGAGAAAGCCGAAGACAAAATTTTTGGGCTGTTAAGAAACAATTTATTATCACTTAAAAAGTGAAGCTGACAGGATGTAAACCTCACTAGAGTATGATGCCTTTAAGAACACCAAAGACAATTAGCTACCAGCTCTTGATTGTGTTTCCTTTATAAACAGGAAGAGCTAACCACACTTTTATACGATCTGAAGAAGGCATCTGCCAAAAGCGCTTATCGTTTGGACAATTTCATCAGCTTTTTACCCCAGTGAAGTATATGTTTTTATCAGCTTTGCTTACAAAGCATCTATTAACTGTGCTTTAACAACTTGAAGTCTGAAGTTGTGGATGTTAATTACTAGGCTAATTATTTCAGTATTTCAGTGAAGTTTGCATTTTGTCAGCTTCACTTTTTAAGCTTTCAATAAATTGAGTTTTAACAGCCTGAAGTTTGAAGCTGTGGATGACAACTGCTTGGATACTAAACTATTTTCAGTTCATCATATTCTAGTGAAGTTTACATCCTGTCAGCTTCACTTTTTAAGTGATTAATAAATTGTGTCTTAACAGTCTGAAGCCTGAAACTGTGGACGACACCCAGGTCTTTTTTATTTGTTCATTTGTCTACCCCCAGTGTCTTTAGTAGTGATGAGGAGAATTTATTTCCTGAAGACAAAATTTTGGGCACAAGTGTTGTGAGGGGTGCAGGTAATAGGGGAACATTTGTAGGAAAACCTGAAAAAGGTGATGAGGGGGGTGTTATTTTTTGTTTCAAGATTCTCTCCTCTATCTGTGATATTTAAGAAACTAGTGGAAAGATTTTAGCCCATTGTTAGTGAGGATGATAGTATTGGACATTTGTTTCCAGATAGAGTAATTTTTTCTTACAGCAGATTCCTTAATTTAAAGGAGTTGTTGAATTTAAGAACACCTCTGATGCAAGGAGACTGGAAGGGAAGCTCTGCATGTGGCAGATGTAGGGTATGCAGTAGGTTAAAACATCTAAATGGCAGTATGATAAACAATGTAAAGTACACAGAGAAGGATCATTTTATCTGTAGGTCGAGTGGGATGGTATATATTCTTGGTTGTGGTTGTACGCCAACCAGATGGTATGTAGGACAGACCAGGAGGATGGTCAAAACAGAATTTTGGAACATCTAGGAGATAATCAGAAATAGTAGGCTGGAGAGTCCTGTTGCTTACCACATTTACACAGCCCATGGGGGTTCAGCAGCCAGTTTATTCTCTGGCATTTTAGCTAAACCTTTCCACAAACAAGGGGAAGATTTTTCGAACATACTTAATAAATTGGAAGCTAAATTCATTATTCATTTCAATACACTTCATCCCAGGGATATGAATCAGGAACTTAACATAAATATGTATTGAAAGTATTTGTTTGCATATGAACAAGTTACTTTGTGATATTCAAAGTATATATTATATTTATAACATTTAGTAGGTATATTTTTAGGGTATATATGCGCATTTATTGTTGGATTTTGAATTTTGTAAAAGTATTTTGATTCATAATTTAAATGTATTTATTGAAATGTAGAATTGTTTGTATAGAATGAAATCATTAGGTTAGTTGATTGACTCAATATTACTTATTTATATGTAGTATTTAATATTTAGATAATGAATATTGCAGCTGCATCCCTATTTATTATTGTATTTATTCACATATATTTGTATATGCACCTTTGGTTGAATTGTAGCACTGTCACTTTAAATCTGTTTTTTCAGAACAAATGAAATTGGTTAATTAGGTTAACTAGGTCATTAATTCACAATTAAGTGTCTTTGTAAATGTATTTAAAGTGTGGTATTGATGTTGAAAGTCATTCCCATTTGAAGCCATAGTGGCCGAGGTACCAGGGAGTATCAAAGAAGCATAAATAAATCTGGTTATGGTGATTCTACAGTGGTTTGTGTGGAGTGTGTCCAGGTTTACTTTTCCATTCAGTCTTGGTATATCGTTTTGGTTTGGTCCATGTGGTCTTGGTTTGCAGTTGAATTTTCTTTTACTGAATGGATTAAGGTGGTATTATGGCTGGGGCTCATGTGTAGAATGTTTCGTTGCTGACCGAGTTTTGGAAGGAGAGAGAGACGCTTAACTAGCTTCAGGAGATCCATGGTCCAAGGGGGTCACAGAAAAATTTGATGACATTTTTTTTAAACTTGAGAAACTGCTCATTAAGGAGGTGACGCTGTGCTATGATACTAAGTTCCTGGAAAAATATGTGAGTTTGGACATCACACCGAGGGGGGCTTAGAATTGATCGTCTCCCTGCATATGATTTTTTGGATGAGGAGCGTGATCTCATGGAGGAGTGGAAATCCCTTGCCTTGACCTGCACACTGGGTTGGTTAAGAATCCTGATTAAATGCATCAATAGACAACAGGAGAAAATTCAAGGTGAGATCCTGCAGTTGCAGGAAGCATTAGTTAATTCCGTTTTGGAAGATATGTTTTCCAATAGACTGTGTGAGATCAAAACCCGTGTGCTTAAGTTAGAAGAAGGAGTAATTTCTCGTAAATAAATAAAGCTAGATCAGGATATAAAAGGCTACAAAAATAATTTAATATTTTCATGGCAGAGGAAGCCTAGGAGGAGGAGACAATCCAGGGCACAAGCGGGGAGCAGGTCTCGCGAGATGCAAGATTCATCAGCATCATCTAGTGAGACATCATCTAGTAGGAAAAGTGTTTCCTTTGAAAATCTGAATATGGAAGTGTCCAGCAGACAGGAGTAGCAGTCCAATCCATACCAAATGAGGGGTCGTGGTCAGAAATGGCAGGCAAAGAGTTTCAGCAACAACACTGGGTGAAAAGGAAAGAACTAGTTGTGTTAGGGACTTTGGAACCTCTGTTCTTCAGTTCAATGTCTTGGGTTTTGACACTGGTAATCAGAATCACCAACATCATAGTGCACAGGAGGAAAATGGTATGTTTAATGACTTGAAAATTGTTAACGTGTCTGACTTTGTTTTGAACTCTGATATGAAAACGGTTCTAGAGAAAGGCGTGAAGTTTGTACCAATGAGAATACTAGTCTAGCAGATTTATTTTTTGAGGTTAATAGATTTTGCAGAAAATTGCATCTTAGGGTATTTTTTCATAACAAAAATGCAAATGCGATAACTAATGTTTTAGATTCAACAATGTATAAGGATGAAGTTAGTTTAAATGATTCTTTGTTGAATTTATCTATCTATGAAAATGATCTGTTTGACTGGGAAGGGGAAAATGATGATTTAAATACAAATTGTGATGTGGACCATGCAGGTTTTTTTACAGGTTATGGCAAATTTCAACTGCCTAGTTTATCAGCTGCTAGTACATTTATGCGCCCAAGAGTGTTTTCACCCATTTGCACTTTTGAAAATATATTGCTCAAACAGTTACATTTGAAATATGTTAATGTTAGAAAGAGTTTTAAGAACTACAATTTAAATAGAAGTGAATGGAAAGCTTTACAGAGTATGAGGGAATATAATGACAAATATGTCTTTGCAGAATCAGACAAAGGTGGCAATTGGGTGATTTTTTCAAAAGCACAGTATGTAACTATTGTTAAGAATTTACTCTTGGATGGTACAGTATATGAGAAGTTGGTAAGAAATCAGGAGGAGGAATACAATTGGAGGCTAGTGGAGCTCTTAGAAAGGGGCAAAAGATTGGATTTCTTTTCAGCTGCTAACATTAAAAAATTACATGTAAAAAATCCTAGGGATGCAACATTTTTCATAATTCCAAAACTACACATGGAAAATCCCCCAGGCAACCGATAGTTTTCGGAAAAGATTCATATCTACAAAATTATTTTCTTAGACTATCAACTGAAGGGTCACTTATCTAAGGTAATTTCACATATTAAAAATACCAAGGAATTATGTGATCTTGTTGGAGGTAAATGCTGGACTAAAAATTTTATTGGGCTTGTGTTGATGTAAGAGCATTATATACAAGTATAAGGAATATCTGGGGTTTGGATGCTGTAACATCTATGTTAGACGAAGGCCCATGGACTAATTACTTGATGCAGCCCTTGGAATTCTCCCTCACACATAATTGTTTTAGTTTTGGTGGACAATACTTCCTGCAAAAGGAAGGAACAGCAATGGGGGCATCATATGCCCCTGCTTATGCCATATTGTTTATGAATATTTTTGAGAACAGGCACATGTACAATACAGATTTTTTTATCCACCATGTCATCACTTATAAAAGATTTATTGATGACTTGTTTTTTTATTTGTGAGGGGAAGCCAATGGAATTTAGAAGATTTATAGAATATTTGAACAAAAATCCATTGGGCCTAGAGTTTACTTTTGAAATCAGTGATGTTAGTATCCATTTTTTGGATGTGGAATTCTTTGTGTCAGATAAAAGGATTCATTGTAAGCCCTTTTTAAGAAGACAACTGCAAATAACTTTTTGTCTGCTGAAAGCATGCATCCACCACATCTTTTGACTTCCCTTCTGTATGGGGAATATAAGCGTATTTATAACAATACTTATATTATCTATTCCTGAGGAGTTTGTAAAAGTCACACAAAAATTATTCAACAGGGGGTATACAATGGCATGTTTGGAGAAAGCAAATGTTGTGAGGGGTGCAGGTAATAGGGGAACATTTGTAGGAAAACCTGAAAAAGGTGATGAGGGGGATAAGTTATTTTTTGCTTCAAGATTCTCTCCTCTATCTGTGATATTTAAGAAACTAGTGGAAAGATTTTGGCCCATTGTTAGGATGATAACATTGGACATTTGTTTCCAGATAGAGTAATTTTTTTCTTACGGCAGATTCCTTAATTTAAAGGAGTTGTTGAATTTAAGAAGACCTCTGATGCAAGGAGGCTGGAAGGGAAGCTCTGCATGTGGCAGATGTAGGGTATGCAGTAGGATAAAAAAATCTAAATGGCAGTATGATAAACAATGTAAAGTACACAGCGAGGGATCATTTTGCCTATAGGTCATGTGGGGTGGTATATATTCTTGGTTGTGGTTGTACGCCAACCAGATGGTATGAAGGACAGATGAGGAGGATGGTCAAAAACAGAATTTTGGAACATCTAGGAGATAATCAAAAATAGTAGATTTTAGAGTCCTGTTGCTTACCACTTTTACACGGTCCATGGGGGTTCAGCAGCCAGTCTATTCTTTGGTATTTTTGCTAAACCTTTCCATACACAAGGGGTGGATTTTTCGAACATACTTAATAAATTGGAAGCTAAATTCATTATTCATTTCAATACACTTTATCCCAGGGGTTTGAATCAGGAACTTAACATAAATATGTATTGAAAGTATTTATTTGCATATGAACAAGTTACTTTGTGATATTCAGTATATATTATATTTATAACATTTAGTAGGTAGATTTTTAGGGTATATATGTGCATTTATTGTTGGATTTTGAATTTTGTAAGAGTATTTTGATTAATAGTTTAAATGTATTTATTGAAATGTAGAATTGTTTCTATAGAATGAAATCATTAGGTTAGTTGATTGACTCAATATTATTTATTTATATGTAGTATTTAATATTTAGATACTGAATATTGCAGCTGCATCCCTATTTATTATTGTATTTATTCACATATATTTGTATATGCACCTTTAGTTGAATTGTAGCACTGTCACTTTGAATCTGTTTTCTCAGAATAAATGAAACTTGTTAATCAGGTTAACTACGTCATTAATTCACAATTAAGTGTCTTTGTAAATGTATTTAAAGTGTGGTATTGATGTTGAAAGTTATTCCCATTTGAAGGCGTAGTGACTGAGGTACCAGGGAGCATCAAAGAAGCATCAATAAATCTGGTTATGGTGATTCTACAGTGGTTTGTGTGGAGTGTGTCCTGGTTTACTTTTCCATTCAGTCTTGGTATATCATTTTGGTTTGGTCCATGTGGTCTTGGTTTGCATTTGAAATTCTAAACAATGCCTTCTGTTTCCAGAAAATTGCTATAGGATCCACAGGTGTCTGTTGTTATCATCTCTGTTTAAATTTTTTGAAATATTCCTTTTCATTATTTTGTTTTTATATATCATCTGCATGATTCAGCTGCTTGGTACATAACCAAGACTCCTTTATATTTTTAGGGCCTTGCATGCGGACAATGATTGAAATCAGTCTTTTGAGATCACTACATTTCCCCATTAACAAATTACAGCAAACGAACCAATCATCTGTTTAGGAAAGCATCCGTGCCCTCGCTGAATCTGGCACAGAGTAGACAAATTCAAGTTTTTTTTATAGCATGAGCTCTAAACAGTAGTTACTGTTTCCAGAAGAACTTATAAAGGAGTCAGTGTTATATACTGCTGCTATGTAAATGCCACCAATGAATAAAGGTGGCAAAGACTGCCCAGTTATCCAGTTATGTAGCAGCACAACTAGAAATTCAGCTGACACATTTACATTTAAGACAAAATGTGGGCAGTTACAAGAAGAACACTATTCTTTCAGGATTTGTAGGAACCTACATTTGAACATTTTAATTTGTAATTATTTATTTATTGATTGATTTACTTAGTTACTTTTTATCTGATTTTTTTTATGATTCATCACTCACTCACTCCCCAAGAAAAGAACACCACTGCAAAACTATTGAAAAAGCTTACTGGCTACTTGTGAAACAACAGGCTGACTTTTTATGTACCTCTTAAGAATTTAAACTTATCAGGAAAGACACCTTTTCTCCACTTTCAGATTATTCAGAAATACATCAACATATCACCTCAGACATCTTAGCCAGTCTTGTCCTCTCTACCATTCCCCCAAACCAGGCTTCGCTGCACAGCCCTCAGTTCTAGGTCCGAAACTGTAGGACTCTCTCCTTTCTTTTCTTATAGATCATTCCTCTTACTCCATTTTCCATTCACAAATAAAATTGCTTTTCAAGAATCTAGGAAAATATGTCTACTGCCTCTCTGGTCATACGACTTAAAACTCTTCATTCCCTTTTCCATCTACATACCTTGCACTGACTTTAATAATTATGATTCCTTAGCATGCCAACTCTGATTTCTACTTTCTATAAAATAAATGTCTATATTGTGCTTTTCCACTCACTCTGTATATAATGTCATGTACCTATTGCCTTTCTACCATCAAGTCAATTATGATAATTTACTATGTAATATAGCATGTTGTCATTCACTCTATATGCAATATTATGTATCTATTGTGTTTTCCCTGGGCTGAGATTGAAATGGGTTGAGTGCTGTACCCTGTTAACAAGTTCAAAACAAAATTAATTAAATGTATTTATTTATCATTTAAGTTCTCCAGAATTTGTAGAGTCGTATATCATACATGATACAAATGTCACTGTCGAGCAAAGATTGAGCATTTCTGTTATATGAAGAATAATATCAGTTTTATGTTCCATGTCAAAATTTGTCACACATATATGTCAAGAAGAATATTCCCTGGAGTGAAATATTATGTTATTGAAACAACTGCCAAATAATAAGACAGTCAAGAGGAGCACTGCAGTGAAACAGTAGTTCCCAGACAGGGCACTGCATATATTTAGTAATCAAAACATGTGCAATAGAAGTGGTCAATAAACTCTTTTTGACAGTTGTTGATAGCTGGATAGAATGGCATTTGTAACTACATACACAGCTTTCAAGTGAAGTTAAAAAACAATGTAAAAGCCTGAACATTGTGAAATTATAGCTTGTGTTAACAGAACTGACAGCAGATGCCCTAGGCTGTCATATACAACAAAAAATGGAGTTTAAGTATGCTCCTGAAAGCTACCTTGGAAAATAGATGAAAAAGTGAAAATTTAAGGGCCCTCCTAGGGAAAGTTAAATGTGTCACTTTTTCATTTTTAGGTTTGGAGAAATAGAACAAACATTATTAAGACCAGGAACTGGGACATACTATTATGTTAAGGATTTGAATGCTACCCAATAGAGTTATGTGCATTAAAAAATGTACATTCAATATTTTCTTAATTAGGTAGATGTGTCAAAAGTTTAGTCTTAGAACGGTAAGCAACTTAGAGAAGTGAAAATTATAAATGACTAATTTATTGTGTTGGTGAAGGGCTGTACATGATGTTAGAACTGCACATAATGAAATAGTCAGCTTACAAATACTTGCAGAGACTTAAAAGCAAACCTTTTTCAGCAGCTAAAATTAAAACCAAAAAAAGAAAAATGCTGTACCCAATGAAAGGATTCAGTGAATTCCTTTTTCTTAAGAAAGACACATATTACAACTTTTATTGCTGTTCCTATTTGAGGCCTAGTAGAAATACTTTTAATGCACACTTTTGTAGTTGGGATGAACAGTATCCTAATGGATGACCACATGCACAATGTAGGTCTTTATATTTCTGTGGTTTTAAATACAATGTAGTGGCTTATGCATAAGACACATTTTTCTGTGTATAGAAAAGCTGATAAATTGCTTTGGATTTTGGCCATCTGTGTTTGTTTCTTGGCACAGGAGCACACTTTGCTTATTTACTAGATTGTCACAGGTACTGACAGCACCTATATATGAGTTACTCTTATTTCATCTTATTTTATTCCCACTAGAAGACACTTACAGCAACAGTATTATTCTAACATGTAAAAATGCTTGGTTATGTTTATGTTAGTGTTTTTTTAATAGAATTGTGCTACATTCATATGATATATATAAAAGGTCTGACCTTGGTAAAGGTTAATTAATATTTTAGTAATTGCCTGTCAGAAGAAATGGCAAGTGGCCCTTAACAATGCTTAATGGAGAAAGAGAAAGTACATATTAATTGCTTCCAGCAAGGTTAGTGCTTTGTTTGCTCCTTATTTGGCCCATGCTCAATCTAGAGGACATCTATATAATTAAGTTATATCATGGCCATCTACTTGTTAGGTTGCATTAAATTTGCAACTCAGTTTTTATGACTACTTGTAAGTAACATAGGTTATTGATAACCAATTAACATTACAAAAAACAGTACCAGTGTTCACAGAATTCAATGTTTTTATGTATGGTTAGATTGTTTAAAATACAAAAACCCAACACAGCTGCTGTTGTTGAATAAGACCTATGTCTCTGTGTTTGCTCTAGTGATGTGAACGTTGTTATATATGGATGTATTTGGAGACATTTCAGAGAAACGAAGTCTTCACTCACTGGCCACTTTCACATTATATAAAGATGCAAGAAAGGATGACTGCAGTGCAAGCATATGTGTGTGTATCCTCATGCCTATGAATGTGTTTGTATGTGTGAGTGAGTGTGTGTGTGTGTGTGTGTGTGTGTGTGTGTGTGTGTGTGTGTGTGTGTGTGTGTGTGTGTGTGTGTGTGTATGCACAGATGGTTAGCAGCATCCAATCAAACAACAAAACAGACTTTTCTGAATGTATAAAATGAGGATCTATGTGTCAGGCTGGCAGATAAGACTGCAGGTAGGATGATTAATTTCAAAATTCAGGTTTTTTTTTTGTTTATCATTACTGTATATGCATTGCAAGCAAAGGTAACTTATAATCAAATATTTATGTAGCACAAAATTAATTTTACATCCACTTGTTCTTATGTAAATAATATATGTTAGCAGTGTAAAGGGCTCTGCCACCTGACAAAATAAGACTGTTCTACTTCTAAAGGAGGAAAATTCAGCCTGTTTCTGTTTCACAGCTATCTTACCAGTGGGTGTATTATTTCTGACAATGTTTTGGACTCACCTAGCTATGACATTAGTTACCATGTTTATCAGTGTTGACTATCTACAAAAACAAATAAATAAACAAATAAATAGCACCATCTCTTCATTCCTTGTTGCATCATCCCTTCATCTGCATTCTCATTATTGAACAACAGCGGGTGATAAGCCATTCTCTTTCTCCATGGCTTGATGACACTGGAGGTTTGTTTAAACCTTAATCAAGCTTGTAAGCTCACTGAATTCTTAAACAGAATAGGTGGTGAAGGGTAAATTCAAAGATGCACTCTAGAGGGCATGGGAAAGGTGAAAAAGGTTACTGGGAAAGGAAGGTATGGTGAAAAGGTAAAATGATAAATGCACTTGAACACTTGATAAGATTAGATTGTGCTTTCCTTCTTCCCCCAAAGTATCCTCTTTGCTTCTCAAAAAAAGTCCCTTTACCTCAGTAACTCTTTCTTCTCTAATCAAATATTTCTCATTCTACCTTTATCCTTTTTCCTAGATTCTCATTTGTTTCTCTTTCTTGCTGTTCATGAATGGTTGAAGCCTGATAGGTATAACTCTTGCATCCTACACTCCTAACCTATGCCGTTAGACAGCCTAGAAATGAAAATCTCCTGATGACTTGCTTGAGTCATTCCATTCTTGGAGAATGTGAAATAAGTTACCCACTCCTTCCTTGATATATGCATCAAGATTATTTTTGAAGCAAGTTTATGCTCACACACACACACACACACACATGGATAGATTGACACCAAATGATTGCTGTTTGAGATCAATGATCCCCAAGAAGGGGAATATTTCCTTACCCCAGGGATTGTGTGACCTTGGAGTTAGTGTGTATAATTAGCATGGGGTGTAAGTGGTGCAACCCCCCCCCCCACATGGGAGGGTGCAAAACACTTACCTTTGGCTAACTCTTCTCCTGGGTAATCCCCATAGCATGCACGGAACATGTTATTCTGAGTGTACTCGACATTAAGATGTTGACTAATAGGGTGTTGGGGTGTTGGGACACTATACATTTGATACAGTGTTCCACACCCAAATATATTTTATATGTGTGTGTATATATATATATATATATATATATATATATATATATACATCTATGTGTAAATACATATTTATATATATATATATATATATATATATATATATATATATATATATATATGGGTCCCATTTATCTGAAAGTTTGTTTCACCAAAATTTCTTTCTCCGAAATAGTTAATACAAAGCTGTTATGTCTGGTAATTAGTGTTTCTGTACCTTATGGTACACCGTACCATTTTTACATTTGTACAGCACACATAGTTTTACATGGATATCACAGTATAGTGACGGACAGGAAATTTATCCTTTCTGTCATTGTAGTATGATCTTGGAGTTGGTATATATAATTAGCAGGGGGTGTGGGAGGCACAACCCCCCGCATGTGGGTGATTTTCCCATGCAAATTATTCAAGACTATGTTGTGCTGTTTTTTGTTTTTATGTGGGTTTTCATTGTTTTGTGTTTTGGGATACTGATCTTTCGGATAAGTGATCTTTTGGTGATGTGGTCTCAGTTGTGTGTAATTCAGTGGAGTATAATTTTGGTGTTCTGAGATGCATATATGTATGTACATTTATATATAGAACTATGTGTATATAAAGGTGCAATAGTTTTTCAGCTGGCTTATTCTAAGGAAATATAATAGGCGATATGTAGATATTTGATGTCTATGTCTTTGCTTTCTGGATTTCATTCCTGCTGTCCATTTGTCCAGAAGACTCATACCAAAACTTCAGATCATCAATGAAATTGTAATAAATGAGAAATCAGATTTGCAGTTGTAATATCACTTAGATTTTTCACTATGTGCAAAGCTAAATGCTCTGCTTTTGTGCATCTAATACTTAGCAGCATTAACCTACTGTCTAGCTCTGCACTTCTTAACTTTTCAGATGTCACATTTCACTTCTGTATGTCCAAATATCTCTAAGATGTCAAAATATTTCTAAGAGTAAAATAATAATCTTTAACATATCATTAAAATACATGTAAATATCCTAGATGCAAATAGGAATTGCATCAAATTAACCTTAAAATAATCAGTGCATCACTGAAGTTTACATATGTGCTACCTTATTCAGTTCTCTAATATTTTTACTTTGTAAAATTCTATATGATAATATACTATAGCAATATACCATGTCTGGGGGATGAGACAGTCTGAGACTAGACATGAGGACAATGTCTGAATGATCAAACTTGATTAAATTCCAGCAAAACTCAAACCCAGAAAAGATACATTGCTATTACACAATGGCTTTATTTTTAATAAGTAAAAACAAGAAACATTTATTGGTTTTGTTTATAATTATACGCAGGGTACAATTTGAATGCCCTGTAAAGCAGTTGCACATGCATTGTTTAGACAAATGTTTAGAGTTCATTTTTATATTTTTATAATTTTTATTGACTAGATAGGGAAGAAGAGAATATGAAAACTAGATGTTCTGTGTAATTTTGAAGTGCCATTGCACTTCTGCAAGAAGTAATGTCTTCCTGTTGAACTATGTAAAAAAGTATTATCTATAGCAGAATCGATGTACCCATCGGTTATTTACATTTTTCAAGTGACACCAGTTAGTAAACAAATGTAGCTGCCAGTCATCTTAAAATGAGCTATGGGAGAATTTATTCAAGGCTGAAATGTGGTTAGAAAGTCAGATTTGCTTGATAAAAGGAACAGGAGTATAACATCAGGTAGTTTACACAGTTACAGCTAAGACATATTGTAGAAGAACGTCTAAGAGCCTGCTGAAACTAGCATCTAAGCTAGAGTATAAGGCATTTTGCTTATCATAGCTCTAACAGCCACAACAGACTGTAAATAATATTTAAGTATTTCCACTATAACAGCATTACTATCCATGTAATTGTTTTCTGCTGTGCTATTTGTATTCAACTCAGAAACTAAGACAGAAACATTTTTACCATAAAAAATACTGTGTCTTTCAGCAAAGAACTTTTAAAGGCTAATTTTTATATGATAACTCCATTTTACATATGTACA
>NC_056748.1:303790141-303865141 GCF_019279795.1 Protopterus annectens
ATCAATGAGCTATTTCTAAGTAAATGGGTGGAGATACCAGATGATGTCATCACAGAAGGTGACATAGACCACCGGGGCCAGGGTTGATATATGGCTGTCCATGTTTGATTCTGATGTAACCATCCCTGTCCTTTATGTTTTGCATTTTGACATTGAAATATGATGACTTTAAGTACTCAAATACTAATCTCACATTAATTCAAAAGTCTAATTCTGCTTAGAAAATTCTTTCCATATTAGACACATCACAATAGGAGGCCTCTTTAGATGAACTTTATCTTTCTAAGAACACTTCTAAATGTGCTTTTACCCCACTTTTGCATTTTTTCACTATCTGCACTTTAAGTAGTTGAAAGACATGGTCTCAGGTGTTTATGTAGAAGCAATGTTCCAACTTTGATGTATGCTTTAGTTTTCAGACAATAACAGATCTAACAGAAGTTGAATATTTTTGCAAGAAAAATCACACAAGAAGTATAAAATAGGATGTAAAGTTAAAGGCTACCTCCTCAACAGTGCTAGTATGCCATGGAGCCCTGCAGGGACATCATACAGAAAGCCTCCAAAACTGTCATAGCAACATCTGTAAGCCCTCTAAATAAATGCTCTTTTGAAAGATGCTAGTGGACAACACATTGCGAATAGCTTTGAAAGCTCTGTGTGCCAGACAAATGCACGTATTGACCACTGGTAACAGTATGCCTCATTATATTTGCTCTTGTAATTCACAGCACTGCACTGCACCACACTGAAGTTATTTGCTATTTAGAATAACTTCACTGAGAGGACCTACTACTTTTCTGTAATGCTTACTGTGGAACATGAACAAATACTCAGTCCCACAGTGGGATGGCTTTATAATGAGTGCATTAGTTTCCAACAGTAAACTGCTGTTTTGCAATAATGAATGCAGAACTGTGCTTTGCATTATAACAGATGCGCAGTAGGACTCAAGAGTACATAAATGGATCCCGCCATGTATTATCTGTGCTGAGACTGTGACTTCTCATTTAATATTTCTGTTGTAAAACGGCTCATATGTCAGACCTTAGGAGGCAAAGCTTAATCTGAAATAAAAGTCTATATATTCTTCCTTACTAGGATGGCAGAGTGCCAGCTTTACATCAGCAGTATTCTCGTGTGGGATAACAGGTGTCTATATAAATGTGTTTACGTACTCTTCCGCACTTGGAAAAACAAATTAACATACACTGACTTAATGCCATCTGGGAATTTTTTTTTTATTCCAGTTTCGAAAGTTGTATGCTGTGCAGTTTTAACTTTCTCAAAGCATAATGAAAATCTTACTTATATCTGTAGACATTAGATCATCAATGAAAAAAAGCTCTGCTCAGTAAACAAATTAGACAAGACATGGTTATGCTACAATAAAGAAAAAACATTTTTTCTGTCTTTTGTAACATTTCAAAATTCAAGATAAACACCACATTAAGTAACAGCAAACAGTTCCTGTACAGTATGTCTGCAATGTATTTTCACTAAACAGTACCCATTAGACTTAATCATTTTTACTACGTTGTATTAAGATTAGATTTTAAACAGTTTAGAAAGAGAAAAAACAAACTGAAACTGATAAAAGGTTCTAATGAAACAGAAAAATGTGTGATAATCCCCCAAATTCTCAAGAGCTTGCACGGAGTGCAAGATCGGTGCAGGAGCTCAAGCAGGCAATATGTTTGCCGTGCAATCCAGGAACAGCCTGAAGGGGTGTGCATGACTGCTCTTGCACTAATCCTGCACGGACTAAGTCCTAGTATTCAAATCACCCCATTTGCAGGAGAAAACTATGGAAATGAGGTGATTTTGCAATCCAGGAAGCTTGCAACAGTCCATGCAAGACTAGTGCTATCTGTAGAAATGTACTCGATTAGTAACAGAGTACATTTATGCAAAATCCAAAACGGAGCTGTGACAGCCCCAAATAAAGGCTGCATATCATGTAGTAAGCATGCCAATGGCCAAGTATAAGGCCAATGGCATTGCAAACAACAACAAAAAAAATATACAAAAATCAACTTTTATTTTTTTTAGCTTAGCTTGGCTGTTTAAGTGTAGGGCAGTGGCGCGCAAATGGGATAATAAAATAAACCTAAAATAAGCAGTCTGACTAAAATCACTATTCTGCCATGCAAGCCAGTTGCAGGCAGAAGACAACCTGGCCAGTGAGTAGTGGTTGCTAAGGGGGTAGGCTCAGTGTGAGACATGTAACTATGCATTAGCAGGCAATCCTATGCAAATGAGGGGAAGGATAGTGAATCACAGTTTTCCCCAGCATGTAAGTCAGGTCCCAACAGTGTAAGAGTAGGAATAGCTTGGTGCAAGCCTAGGAGTTAGATGACATCATGGGGGGGTGTCAGGCATACTGTAAGCGGATTGGAGCCCTGTGGCTCGGGTTTGCTTCTAGCTTAGCAGAGCTAAGCTAGGGGTTGTGTCTAAACCTGCCTAGCAGTCTTTACAGAGCCTAAGCGAGTGTGGGCGCCATGTACCAGGTTTTACAGGAAGAAAAAAGATGTTACACCAGGAAATCACAGCAGCATGCACATTTGAGCACTGTGTTTGCATGGCGCACACATGGGCTTAAACAGGAAGGCAATGGGAAGGGGAAACAGCAGTAGGAGGTAAAACGTATCAGAATCAGCATATTACACAGGCAGCAGACCAGCCCAGCACAGAACAGTACTATAAACTATGCAAACACCTTCCCCTCTGGTTTTTCCCACACTCTACACCAATGGTGTAAACAAGCGGGGAACTTCTAACACTCACAACAGCAAAACGATCGGGGCTGCAATAGCAATCATACAACAACTTGTGGAAGATCCTGAGGGTGGTGAGGATGTGAATGCTGTTAACCAACTCACAGTGAGAAGACGGAGAAGAGTGTACAGACCAAGGAAAACCTACCAGGAGCTATATGAACTGGAGATAGTGGAGCACTATAGGGTGGACAGGGACCTCCTACAGCAAATTGTTGAGCTGTGCCGGCCATGCCTCACACACAGAACTAACCGAGGGGAACCCATCCCCGTGGATACCAAGGTATGTATAGGCTTATGAATACTAGCTACAGGTACCTTCCAAAGGCCAACTGGGGCTATGATGGGGATTTCACAGGCATCAGCATCCAGGGTACTCCACCAGTTCCTGGATGCCATGTCAGCGCATGCCTGTGAGCACGTATATTTCTCCCCAACACCCATGAGGTGTTGGCCAGCAATATGCAACTATTTCACCAAATAGTAGAATACCCTGAGGTAGTGAGTGCTATAGACTGCAAGCACATATGCATCAAAGCACCACCCAGTGAGCAGGGTGGGGTCTACATCAACTGCAACGGCTTCCCCTCCATCAACTGCTAGGTTGTGTGCAATGCCCAGGGCATAATAATGAATGTGTGTGCTGGCTGCTCTGGATTCCCACATCTGGCATCTGACATAGCTGTATTAGAGATTTGTCAATGGGGACATCCCTGACGGTCACCTAGTGGGGGATGCTGGATAAGCACTGGTGCCGTGGCTGATGACACCCATCAGAAATGCACACACACCCGAACAAGACCTTCATAATGAGGCACACGCACAGACCAGAATTATAGTAGAGCATGTGTTTGGGATGCTCAAGTCACGCTTCCGGTGCCTGGACACATCCGGTGGAGCCTTGCAGTACTCACCAGCTACATGTACCCAAATTGTCCTTGTGTGTTTCATGCTACAAAATATGATCCTGCAGAAACAGCTGCAGCAGGAACAGAATAGGGCAGGGCCACCCAGCCCCCCACCATTGCCAAGGCCTGCACAGGCACAGAGTGACTCGAAGGAGGAACAACCTGAGCCTGCCCCAGTTTGCAGAAGGAGGTGTACCCAGTATGCCCTGGCCTAGGCAAAGGGGCAACACATAGCACATACACTGGCACAGGAGGGACCCAGGGAATAACACCTCTCTCTAACTCTCACAAACAGTAAAAGGGATGCCAAACATTACACTACCTGTATTTAACCATGTGTAGGGAGTGTACTATGTGCATCCAACATACTCATCCCTGCCACAAGGTAAATGACTCACACATGCCAGGCAGGAGGGTTCACATACCCAACAACAGTCACAGCCAGCAGGACAGGAGTAGACAAACACAAACAAAGGCTGTGCTATGGCCTCTGAATGAGGCCTATGGGTAACCCCACCCCCCAGGCCTACACAGACAGACTACAGCAGGTCAGGCAGTGGGATGTCAGTTCTGAAGGGTAGAAAGTCAGAAACTAATATGCAGGTAATTAAAAGCTAAGATCTGTAGTACACTGGTATACCTGTAGTCATCACGATAGTTAAGCCTACAGAATGAAATGGAGTACCCTTCATGCCAGTACAGTCCTAGCAAATGTGTACAAGTATCAGGTGTGCTCCCCCATCCTACGTAGACATTTAGTAAGAGTAAGGTGTGCCCCCCCATCCTGTTTAGAAATGTAGAAATAGTCAGGTGTGCCCCCCACCCTACGTGGACATGTAGTAACAGGTGTGCCCCCCTAGTCCTGTGTAGAAATGTAGAAATAGTCAGGTGTGCCCCCCCCATCCTATGGAGAAATTTAGTAACAGTCAGGTGTGCCCCCCAATCCTGTGTAGAAATGTAGAAATAGTCAAGTGTGCCATCCCAGCTATGCAGAAATGTAGTAACAGTCAATGCCAAATGATCGATTGATGTCCTGCAGAGACAGCATGCAACCTGTAGGTGTACAACACAAAGGTCAGCACTGCAGTACAAACTACTTCCACGCATTCAATACAGATGGCCATACTGGGTATGCTCACACATTTAGAGACATGAAGGCCCTGTCTGAAAGCATCAGTGGACCAGACATAACTGGCAGTCGCAGATGTTAGTGCAAACAATCCTCAGTATGCAACACACATGCTTTGCACATACAGTGGACAGGAATACAGACATATATCTAAGGACAACACACTATAATAAGCCAAAGGTAGACATACACATATGTGTGGAAAAGGGTGACTGTGACAAGGAGACATGCAGGCCTGTCCCACCCAGCACACAGCCAAAGGGCCACAACCACACGAAGGCCAGATGTCACCCACTGCAGATACTAGCCACCGGTATCTGTCAGCACTGCAGAGTATGCGGTGCACGTGCCAGCTGTGCAACATGATTGTACAAGGAAGTAGTCGTCTAATAGCTGTATACACGTACCTGTGAAATATGACCCAGGTTGTGCCCGCATGTGGCGTGTCAACGCCGAGATGAATGGGTTATGGCCCAAGCACACACACTGCCCTCCCCAGAGCCCCACTATGACAAGCATGCTGAGGTTATCCACTGTGAAATCCACCTTTGGGAGAATTGCAGCCCAGTAATCTCTGTAGTGCATCCCATAAGTGCGTAGTGCTTTAGTATGATAAACTAGTTAGGTAGGAATTCTAACCCCAGCCTTAGTAACTGTGTTTGTGTGTGTGTGTCTGTCTGTATAGACAGCAATGCTTTTTAGGGTAGTCAAACCCCCTACAATTTAAATGCTCTACTTAGGGAAGGCTGCTGATGTCATCCACTTAGAAATACACCTCTGGGAATGTTGTAGCCCAGTAATCTCCATAGTGTGTCCTGTAACTGCGTACTGCTGTAGTGTTATAAAGTAGTTAAGTAGGTGTTCTAATCCCAGACATGGCAAGTGCTTGTGTGTGTGTTAGTCTGTGTAGGGTGCAATGCTTTTTAGGGTAGTCACACTCCCCACAAATCAAATGCTCAACTTTGGCAAGGCTGCTGATGTCATCCACCTAGAAATACACCTCTGGGAAGATTGTAGCCCAGTAATTTCCATATCACGTCCTGTAACTGCTTACTGCTCTAGTGTGATAAAGTAGTTAGGTAGGTGTTCTAATCCCAGACAGGGCAAGTGTTTGTGTGTGTGTCTGTGTAGGAAACAATGCTTTTAGGGTAGTCACACACCCTACAAGTCAAATGCTCAACTTTGGCAAGGCTGCTGATGTCATCCACCTAGAAATACATCTCTGGGAAGGGTGTAGCCCAATAATCTTGGTAGCACGTGGTATAACTGCATACTGCTGTGGTGTCATTTAGAACTCTGGTAGGGTTCTATTCACACCCATGGCAGGTCTGGATGTTTTGTGTGTGTTTCAATGTCTGTGTAGGGAGCAATGCATTAGAGGCTAGTCACACTCTGTACATTTCAAATATCCTACTTTGCCAATCCTGCTGATGTCATTCATTGTGAAATACACCTTTGGGGAAAGAGCTCTCCAAGAATCCCCATGGTGTGTTCTATAACCGCTCCACGCTGTAGTGTGATATAGACCTCTGTTAGGGGTTCGATACCTGCACATGTTGGTTGTGGATGTTTTGTGTGTGTGTCACTGTCTGTGTAGGGAGCAATGCATTTTAGGCTAGTCACACTTACTATAATTCGAATGTCCTACTTTGGCAATCCTGCTGATGTGATCCAATGTGATATACACCTTTGGGGAAAGGGTACTTCAGTAATCTCTGTGGAGCATACTATAACTGTGTAGTGCTGTATTGTGTGTGTGTGTGTGTGTGTGTGTGTGTGTGTGTGTGTGTGTGTGTGTGTGTGTGTGTGTGTGTGTGTGTGTGTGTGTGAGACACCTAGGCCCAATGTGGAGCGGGTTTTGCAAATTTCTTATACGGTGGGCCTAGTATATATCACAATGTCCCCCATACAGGGATAACTGATGTGCAATAGCTGAGAGACTGGGGTGCAAATCCATACCAATACATGTGACATCAAGGCCAGGCAATCACAATTAGCAACCCCAGCCATATCCAGAGCACAATCTCAACCCATGTCTCACACACACACACACACACACACACACACACACACACACACACACACACACATGCCTAGGCATCAGCCAATATGTGGGTAGTACACTGCATATTGGCCACTGATAGTAACTATGGAGTGATTGCACTGGGCTACAGAGGGCATGACACCCTGTCCATCTGTCCAATAGGCATGTACATGCAAAGAGTGTACCTTCCCCATGTTCCCCAATGGACACCTGCAACACCTGTGGTGCCATCACATGTGACCCACAAAGGACATACCATGTCTGGCAACATGCCTTGTATGGGCAGATGCCACAGACACCAGGGAATGTCATTAGCATGCAATTTATGTAGGTGCAAGGTAAGCTTGCTGTCCATTACCAGTTCCCGCCACAGGTGGCCAAGACTGGCACATCTGATGATAATCTGTGTACACAACATGGGCCAGACACCCCAGGTACAGCTCCACTTGTCATTGTACATGCATGTGGAAGGTGTGCACATCCCAGACACCATCCATGTCATGGACTAAGGAACACAGACATGGCAAGCGATGCACAGCATTGGCCACACACAACAGTCACCCACGTGACTGGATGGGGGATACAATACCCACCTGTGTGGGCAAATGCAGAAACTACAGCCCTGAGCCACAGCACAGACCATTGTCATATGGCCTGATGCCAAGGTATATCCATCACCTAGCCTTGCATAGCTGTCTGGCACAGTCGACCACCACACACCCGTGCAGGAATGCACCAATGCATGTCAGTACTGGCACCCTGTGTGTTTGCATGTGAGTTGTATGATGCATATGATCACATCCACACTCACTACAACCCCCATTGGCATACTGAAGCATGCTGTCTGATGTCAGACACCTCCCCATACTTTTTGCCCATATAAACTCTGTATGACTCATGTGGTGCATGTAATACCTGCACAGTAATGTGCTGTGGCAATCTCACTAGTGATGAGTTGTAATCCTCACCCTGACAAGTGTGTCAGTGTATGTGCATCCCTGTGAGAGTGTGGCTGTGTTGACGCTGGCACCTGTTCATGTGGACAGGCATGTGAACATCACCTACCATATAGCTACCATATCCCTGTTGCAGATGTCACTCACCATCACATATATGTTCCGAAGGCTCCACAACAGGTAACCTATGTGGCGCATCCAATAACTGCATAGAAAGGTGATCGCACTACATAATCACCAGGGGTTTGATACCCTGTGCTGGTACGTGTGTGACACAATCATGCTTATGTTTTACTCTCCCACCTCTCCCTGACTTGTCTTTGCCTCTGTCTGCTTCTCTCACTCCCTCTCTGGAGGATGTGGAGACCTATACCTGCTATGCTTAGGCAGCAGCATGTGTATTTTAAGTGATGCTCATGATCAGCAGATGGCCTCTGCATGAATTGCAGCCCTCCCCTAGCTGATTGCATGTGGAACATCTGTGGTAACATTCCCATAGCCAATTGCCTGGCAACACACTCCAATATCTAGGAACATCATGTTGGTGTTGGCCCTTTTCATTCACTGTGAGCAGAAACTAGATCTGTTGTTTAGCAAACAGCATCTCTGATGGAATGGGGATTTGCTTCTAACAACATACACTGTGGAAACAGGGCAAAACATAGGAGGGGGAAGTGCCTGACCTGACTACAGACTGTAAGTGCTGCTATACTGCATTTGGAGTAATGTTGGTTTAACAGTGTGTGTGTGGATATGGCTGTCCTACATGTTTCAGTACCTGCCATGTCAGTTCTATGTTTATGAGGAATCCCCATCTGTAGGGTCATCTGCAGACTGGGCAGTGTGTTGTGCCTTTGGTTTCATGTGTTACCCACAGAGCATCTATCTGTGAACTGCAGAAGGTATTGTGAGGATTGCAGTCTGTAGATGGTGAAAGACATGACAGTTACTGACTTTATATCCCTCATAGGACATATGTTGCAACAAACCCTGTCAGAACAGTAAATGTATGAGGTTATCACAGCAACATGTCAATATTGGCCCTGTGTATGTGCTTCCATCCACAACTCTGTCAACCTTTGTACATATGTCATGCATTAAGAGGTGCATATGTGATGTACACCATAATTAGTGTCATCACATCTGATAACAAGCCAGTGAGATATCAGACTGCTACATATGTTATGTACAGTAGGGGTTATATTTGATGACATAACCTGGACATTCTGTGGTTGTTTGTACAGTACTGAGGTATGTGTACTTATGGTGAATGTCGACAGTGTGTGTATTGTTAATATGTACTTTAGCCTGTGTACAGACTGTGGTAGATGTCATTGTTCTAGGTCCTGTCTTATCTGATATTACATGCTGTCCCACTGTATGTTACCGTATTGGCTTACATGTTTGTAGGGCCATACACACACATGTCCCATACCACAGACAACCATCAGACCAAACTGTGTAGCAGCCCTGTATATGTAGGGGTAGTCTGTGAGTGGCACATATAAGGATGGTGTTAAAAAGATAGTCCATATACTATAATATTATGCTAGCATACCATATGTGGCTGTGGGTGTGTTCACATTGGTTGAGGTTATACACTTTCACACAGATGTATCTTACCCTGTGCTGTGACATGCCTGTAGAGCCTGGTATATATGCAGGTACATGTGCATTCCCCCATAGGAGATGTAGGCCAGTGTTGAGCCAGTCTGCCTGTAGCCTGCACAGTGCATTATTACATTCCTAACAGCTTAGTGTACTTACCCAGTGAGATGCGTGCAGATACTTGCCAGATGTACTGCTGCCGGGCCTCCCTTAACAGTCATGTATGTCAGACAGAGCAGTGGGATGCTGTACAGATGTATGTCAATATCTAGTGGGTAGTATGTGGCCATGGCACCCCTGTACCAGCAGTTATTATGTGTCAGGCCAAAGAGGGGTGTGTGAATGCATAACCTATGGTGGCAGATGTATACCAGTCATTATGTGTTATAGCCATCTACGTGGCTGTCAACATCCATATTGTCAGGCATGGTACACATGTTTTGCACTAAGGGGTTCTGTGTATACCTCTGGACTGTACAGAGTGTGTGAACCTTTCCCGACTGCTGTATTAGTATAACTGTTTCACAGTTGCATTACTCTGTTTATATGAATGTCAGTGTCTGAATAGCTATATGACATGGCATATAGACCTGTAATTGTACACAAATAAAGATTTTCCATTTTTGCAAACCTGTGTGTGGTGTTTTTTCCTATGACTACTCTGTGGGTATATGTTGCAGGCAACAATTGTCATTTGCATGGGTGGCCCATACAGTGTCCAGTTGTTCAGGTGTTAACTGTAGGCATAGTGGCTATTCCATATTGTGTGCTTCTTCTACATATGTATCTTACTGTACATATCTCTGTGTGTGTATGTCTAGGCACATGTATATCGATATATATATATATATATATATATATATATATATATATATATATATATAGCTGTATCTGCATATCTCTGTCTTTGTAAATATATCCTGGGGATGTTGATAGCATCCACATTTTATACTTCCTATGGGAGGCAGACTGTACTGCATGATATGTTGCCAATACCAGCCTGACATCATACAGGTGGGATGGAGTACTGTTAAGATCTTGTGCCCATGTCATGTCAGGTCTTGGTTATGGGATCTGCAACAATTGGTAGTGTACTGCAGGGCGGATGTGTTTGGCTGTGGGGGGGGTATGCCTATTTGTACAAGACGTATATTGTTTGTGGCCTCTCAACTCCATTAACTGTGCATGTGGTCATACTTGTTTTTCTAACTCTACCATTGCTATCTACAGATGTATGGCCATATATACCTATATAGATATATATATATATATATCTGTTTACATATATATAACTATGTCCGTATTGACCTACATAGATATATATCTGCATATGTATATGTAACTTGCTGTGTATATGTAGACATGTAGGTGTAGACACATATATGTGTTGATGTAGGCATTTTTATGTATATATGTTCATATATATATATATATATATATATATATATATATATATATATATATATATACATATATATATATATATATATATGTATATATATATATATATATATATATGTTGTATCTGTTTAGATATTAATATATTTAAACATACACATACATCTAGGTATTGGTATACATTCTCTGTACTGTTGCATGACTGGGCTGGATGTTATGTTTCTGAAAACATCAGCTTTATGTATGTTTGGCATGGCTTAGTGGTAAGTCGCTTTGTCTATGGTGTGCAGGGTCCTGGGCTCGATCCTTGCAGAGGCTGTTTATTTTGTTGCTGGGCAGAACACAGGCAGTTGGATACAGAGTGATTAAAGCACATTAAAGCAGTTGTAACCGGGTTTGCGTGTGTTTGCGTGGAGGTAAGCACTGCTAACTTCCAGATACAATTTCTTTCACTCAGCTTCTAAATTGCTTAACGTTTGTAGGCACTGCTTACCCCTGTGCAAACAGGCTTAAACCTGCTTACTGCTGCTTAAAAGTGCTTACTCCCACTTACCCCCACATTAAGTACTTTAAAAGAAAAGAAAAAGGGGTTGATAGGAAAGTGGTGAAAAAAGAGGCACAAAGAGGGAAAGACAGTAGGGAAAATAGCCAGGGATATGCAGGAAGGGTGTAGGGAAGGTCTATAGCTGCCCATTTCTTCTACAGCAACAGCTGTGCATATACACTGAATTTGGAAGTAGACTTGGACACTCAAACCCCTGGGTGGGGGTGAGGACAACAATAATTCATTGTGATGCCAATTAGACTGAATTACATGTTTCCAGTGGACACATGTGCGAAATGGACAGCTATGTATGGGGCGAGTTTTTTTTGTGGGAACAGACTACCCTTTTTCTTTTTTTTCAGGTGAGACTGGGATGTTGGTGAGGGGTACTAGGCATATTTGGGGAGGAAGGTTGGGTAGGTTAACAGACAAGACAGACAAGATGCATACAGGTGCAGTATATGACACATGTGGGGGGTAAACACCTTGAATGGGGAGGGGTGTTTGGAAGTCACAAGCCCATGAGCCCCCAAATGGAAACCGTGGGACTGAGGTCCCCACCCATGGGCAGTCACCACTTTATCTTCACGGCCCCAAAGGTGGCTGTGCTGGGGGCTGGGTAGCAGGCTCACCCTCTAATTGTGCCACACGGCCCTCAAGCTGGTGTAGCTGGTCTTGAATCTCCTTGTTGAGCTCCCTACGCACTACGGCCATGACCTGATGTTGGGTGAGAGGTACCTCTCTGCCCCTGCTCTCTGGGTGGTGATGAGCCCCATACCCTGTGGTGGTTCCACCCGAAGGTGGTGCAGGGCCAATGGAGGAGGAGGTCACAGGCTGGGCCCCAGACATGCTGGTGCCTGGTGCCATGGCCAGCTGAGGCGGGACAAGTGGGTCCACTGGGATCGGCCTTCCCATACAAGTTATGGTGTTGCAGTTTTAAGAAAGATATTGGTTAGTAATAGTCAACAGCATTCAGGATTAGTTATAACACCATGCATAGGTATTCCCATTGACCAAAGACACCAGATTTACAATTGTTGCAGACCGAGCAGAACACATGCATATATGGGACAACAGTGGCCATTACAACAGCATGCAGGTTTCACTGATGACAACAGGCCACCAATATGGCAGTATTTTAACCTGGCACATGCATAGAACCAAATGGAATATTTATAAACCAATAGGAGATATGTCCCAACAAACTTTTGGAGTGTACACATACCCATTGAGGTGTGTAATTAGGTTATTGTTGCACATATGGTGGGGGTGAGAGAGAGTGGTGAATTATCAACTAATATATCCCTGTAGTTTTCACAACTTTTTTAGTCACTACAGTGACCTGTCCCTTAAATGTATTATTACACTACCCAATTGCCTTACTTTGTACAGTGGTATGTTTGTAGATTAGTATATACGTGGACTGTGTCTTATGTTTCGTTTACATCTCTTACCTGGTATAGCTGTGGAGAAAATCATTGTTAACACTACCTGACAATTTCTACACATACTCCCAGATTCCATGCTTGTAGACAAGTATATAAGTGAACTGTGTTGTACCTACAGTCTACACCTCTTACCTGTTATAGCTGTTGAGAAAAATCATTGTTAACACTACCTTACAATTTCTACACATACTCCCAGATTACATGTTGATGTTATACACATACCTAAAATCTGTTATTGCACACACTCTGGTCAAGGCTTGACAGGATGCAGGTGTTAATGTGACGTATTTTGAGAATTGCTGTCATACACTTTGGGTAAGATGCTACAATGACAGATTTGTTTTCATATACATTCTCTGACTATGTACAAGTCTGACTATCAGTTATATGTCAGTAAAAGCTGCCTACATTTCTTGGATCATCACACTGATTATTTATCTGGACAAGCTGGACAGATCAGAACAGCTTACTACCTGAACATTCTGCCACAGTCTGTACAGTTGATGTTTATGATTATGCTTACAGCTTACTATCTGAACATTCTAGCAAATTCTTTGCAGTTGTTGGGTCTAATTATGCATACAGCTTTCTATCTGAATTTTCTCACAAACTCTGTATAGTTGTGGGGTATGATTATGCATACAACTTACTACCACTCCCGGGATTCAAACTCCTGCTGTGTGTGGTAAAAGTGTTAGAGTGGACATCACAGTGCACTGTGCTATCAGGGAATTGGTGTGAAGGATTCCAATGTTTTCTGTCTAAGTCTCCCTCAGTTGTACAGTATGACTGACCTCCTCAGTTGTACAATATGACTGACCTCTTGGGACTTCCAACATTGTTATACTGAACTTCCTACACATTTTATCTGTGTTCAGCAGTGTGGGTAACACTGCTTAATACAACAGTACTATTTATAGAATGCAACACTGCAATAACATATGAAAGCAGAATGTACCCAAGCACTCCAGGGGTTATACATTTATTCACAAGATATTACACCTTTATTTACACACAGCCTATATGACAGTTTTTCTGCCATATTGTCTAGTTTATTCAGTACATCCCATACACAATACATTTTTATACTGGTACAACACTTTCTAGAACTGTTATATTTATTTGTTATGACAGTACATGCAAGATTATTACTAATCTGCCTCGTGATGCAGCCTTTGCAACCTAGCAGCATGGGCTTGCTGGTTCACAGCCGCTCAGCTGCAGCTGTCAGGGAAATACAGTGTAAGTTAGCCATTACCTATCCATAGTATACACAAGCTAGGCACTCATTATCTACGTAGTAGAATGAGTACTTAGTGTTGGGGCATTGGACATCTGCCTTGATTCTTGGTTCCACCGGTCCAAAAGATCCTCACTCTGCTGCTTCAGGTCAGCATGGTGATGCCTGATCTGCTCACCAGTCCGGAGGATACCAGTGGCACCGGTGAGGTCACGGGCAAGACTGTCCCAGGCCTCCACTTTATACTGAGAGCCCTGGTACTGGCTCTGCAGTAGTGTCTGCTCATGATGTTTTTCCAGGAGCCTTATCATGAATCTGGACTCCTGGATGCCCCAGAGCTGTGCTTGAAATTGAGTGCCTTCTACATCTCCAGCCATTCTGCCTACAGTAGGGAGCAGCAACCAGCTAAGCTAAGCTGTGCAATGCTTAGCATTGATTCATATTTAATTTGCATTATATTTTCCTTTTGGCATTGATTTATTATTAGTTACATGTTATATATGTGTCTGGTATCCATGATTCATGTGTACGTACACTGTATGGGGTCCTGGGGAATTCAACACTTTATTACAAGAACACCTCACATCTGGCCTTACTGCAGTTCTCCAGTTCACATATTTATGTTATGTAGCAGGTTATACAACATCACACTGTACATAGATTCCTTTCACATGTTCAGTTTGATTTTTCTATGGTCAGGATTTGTTTGCTGAAACCTCACTCTTATGCCCTGCTATGATGGTTTAGTTGTTAACTACTGTGACTGTAGTGTAGAGGGTCCTGGGTTCAAGGCTTCCAGAGGTTGTTTATTTTGTTGCTGAGCAGAACACGGTCCGTTGGATACAGAGTGATTAAGGCACTTTAAAGGAGTTGTAAGTGGGTTTGTTTGTGTTTGCACAGATGTAAGCACTGCTAACTTCCAGTTACAGTTTTTTACACTCAGCTTCTAAATTGCTTATCGTGTGTAGGCACTGCTTACCCCCATGCAAACAGGCTTAAACCTGCTTACTGCTGCTTAAAAGTCCTGACTCCCACTTACCCCACGCTAATTTCTTTAAAAGAAAAGAAAAAGGGGTTGAT
The DNA here is from genome assembly GCF_019279795.1 of Protopterus annectens. Lineage (NCBI taxonomy): Eukaryota > Metazoa > Chordata > Ceratodontiformes > Protopteridae > Protopterus > Protopterus annectens. The sequence continues at coordinate 303,805,274 of NC_056748.1, forward strand.
AGGAAAGTGGTGAAAAAAGGGGCACAAAGAGGGAAAGACAGTAGGGAAAATAGCCAGGGATATGCAGGAAGGATGTAGGGAAGGTCCATAGATGCCCATTTCTTCTACAGCAACAACTGTGCATATACACTGAATTTGGAGGTAGATTTGGACACTCAAACCCCTGGGTGGGGGTGAGGACAAGAATAATTCATTGTGATGCCAATTAGACTGGATTTCTTGTGTCCAGTGGATATGTGTGCAAAATGTACAGTTATGTATGGGGTGAGATTTTTTTTTATGGGAACAGATTGCCCTTTTTCTTTTTGTCAGGTGAGAGTGGGATGTTGGGGAGGGGTCGTAAGTATATTTGGGGAAGAAGGTTGGATAGGTTAACAGACAAGACAAACAACATGCATACAGGGGTGGTATATGACACATGTGGGGGGTAAACACCTTGAATGGGGAGGGGTGATTGGAAGTCGTAAGCCCATGAGCCCCCAAATGGAAACCATGGGACTGAGGTCCCCACCAATGGGCAGTCACCACATTACCTTCACTGCCCCAAAGGTGGCTGTGCTGAGGGCTGGGTAGCAGACTCACCCTCTAACTGCACATCATGGCCCTCAAGCTTGTGTAGCTGGTCTTGAATCTCCTTCTCGAGCTCCTTACGCACTATGGCCAGAACCTGATGTTGGTTGAAAGGTACGTCTCTGGCCCCACTCCCAGGGTGGGGCTGAGCCCCATCTTCTGCGGCGGTTCCACCCAAAGGTGGTGCAAGGCCAACGGATGAGGAGGTCACAGGCTGGGCTCCAGATGTGCTGTTACCTGGTGCCATGGCCAGCTGAGGTGGGACAAGTGGGTCTGCTGGGACCTGCCTTCCCATACGAGCTATGGTGTTGCAGTTTTAAGAAAGATATCGGTTAGTAATAGTCATCAGCATTCAGGATTAGTTATAACAACATGCATAGGTATTCCCATTGACCCAAGACAACAGATTTACAACAGTTGCAGAGCGAGCAGAACACATGCATATATGGGACAACAGTGGCCATTACAACAGCATGCAGGTTTCAATGATGGCAACAGACCACCAATATGGCATTATTTTAACATGGCACATGCATAGAACCAAATGTGAATATTTGTAAACCAATAGGACATATGTCCCAATAAAAGTTTGGAGTGTACACGTACCCATTGAGGTGTGTAATTAGGTTATTGTTGCACATATGGTGGGGGTGAGAGAGACGTCAATTAACAACTAATATATCCCTGTAGTTTTCACAACTTTCTAAGTCACTGCAGTGACCTGTCCCTTACATGTATTATTACACTACCCGATGGCCTTACTTTGTACAATGGTATGTTTGTAGATTAGTATATATGTGGACTGTGTCTTTCATATAGTCTACACCTCTTACCCGGTATAGCTGTGGAGAAAATCATTTAACACTACCTGATAATTTCTACACATTCTCCCAGATTCCATGCTTGTAGATAAGTATATAAGTGAACTGTGTTGTACCTACAGTCTACACCTCTTACCTGTTATAGCTGTTGAGAAAATCATTGTTAACACTACCTTACAATTTCTACACATACTCCCAGATTCCATGTTGATGTTATACACATACCTAACAATCTGTTATTGCACACACTCTGGTCAAAGCTTTACAGGATGCAGGTGTTAATGTGACGTATTTTGAGAATTGCTGTCATATACTTTGGGCGAGATGCTACAATGACAGATTTATTTTCATATACATTCTCTGACTATGTACAGGTCTGACTATCAGTTATATGTCAGTAAAAGCTGCCTACATTTCTTGGATCATCACACTGATTTGTCAGGGGAACAGGTTACCAGGCAGCAGATTTGGGCCATTTATCTGGACATGCTCGACAGATCAGAACAGTTGAGAGGTATAACTATACATACAGCTTACTACCTGAACATTCTGCCACAGTCTGTACAGTTGATGGTTATGATTATGCTTACAGCTTACTATCTGAACATTCTAGAAAATTCTTTACAGTTGGGTCTAATTATGCATACAGCTTTCTATCTGAATTTTCTCACAAACTCTGTACAGTTGTGGGGTATGATTATGCAAAACATTTACTACCATTCCTGGGATTCAAACCCCTGCTGTGTGTGGTAAAAATTTTAGAGTGGACATCACAGTACACTGTGCTATCAGGAAATTGGTGTGAAGGATTCCAATGTTTTCTGTCTAAGTCTTCCTCAGTTGTACAATATGACTGACCTCCTCAGTTGTACAATATGACTGACTCCTTGGGACTTTAAACATTGTTATACTGAACTTCCTACACATTTTATCTGCATTCAGGAGTGTGGGTAACACTGCTTAATACAACAGTACTATTTACAGAATGCAACACTACAGTAACATATGAACGCAGAATGTACACAAGCACTCCAGAGGTTATACATTTATTCACAAGATATTACACCTTTATTTACACACAGCCTATATGACAGTCTTCCTGTTATATTGTCAAGTTTATTCAGTACATCCCATACACAATACATGTTTATACTGGTACAACACTTTCTAGAACTGTTATATTTATTTGTTATGACAGTACATGCAAGATTATTACTAACCTGCCTTGGAATGCAGCCTTTGAAACCTAGCACTATGGGCTTGCTGGTTCGCAACCTGCTCATCTGCAGCTGTCAGGGAAATACAGTGTTATTTAGCCATTACCTATGCATAGTATACACAAATTAGGCAATCATTATCTACGTAGTAGAATGAGTACTTACTCAGTGCTGTGGCATCGGCCATCTGCCTTGATTCTTGGATCCACTGGTCCAAGATATCCCCCTCTGCTGCTTCAGGTCAGTATGGTGATGCCTGACCTGTTCACCAGTCCAGGGGATACCGGTGGCACTGGTGAGGTCATGGGCGAGACTGTCCCAGGCCTCCACTTTATACTGAGAGCCCTGGTACTGGCCCTGCAGTAGTCTCTGCTCATGGTGTTTTACCAGGAGCCATACCATGAATCTGGACTCCTGGATGCCTCAGCACTGTGCTCGAAATTGAGTGCCTTCCCCAATTCTGCCTACAGTAGGGAGCTGCGACCAGCTAAGCTGAGATGTGCAATGCTTAGCATTGCTTCATATTTAATTTGCATTATATTTTCCTTCTGACATTGATTTATTATTAGTTACATGTTATATATGTGTCTGGTATCCATGATTCATGTGTACTTACACTGTATGGGGTCCTGGGGCATTCAACACTTTATTACAAGAACACCTCACATCTGGCCTTACTGCAGTTCTCCAGTTCACATATTTATGTTATGTAGCAGGTTATACAACATCACACTGTACATAGATTCCTTTCACATGTTCAGTTTGACTTTTCTATGGTGAGGATTTGTTTGCTGAAACCTCAATCTTATGCCCTGCTATGATAGCTTAGTGGCTAACTACTGTGACTGTAGTGTACAGGGTCCTGGGTTTGAGGCTTCCAGAGGCTGTTTATTTTGTTGCTGGGCAGAACATGGGCCATTGGATACAGAGTGATTAAGTTACTTTAAAGCAGTTGTAAGTGGGTTTACGCAGGTTTGCATGATGGTAAGCACTGCTAACCTGCCTTACATCTGCTTACTCAGTGTTAGCTTTAGAATTGCTTAACCAGTGTGGGCATTACTTGCCGCCATGCAAATGGGCTTAAGTCCTCTTACTACTGCTTATATATGCTTACTACTGCTTATTTGTGTTTAAACCTGCTTACTAGTGCCTTACTCATTATGACAGTGACACTTCACATGTGCATTTCCTGCAGTACTCCAGTTCATAAATATATGTTATTTAGTGGGTTTTGCAACAAAACTATTGGTCATAACATGCTTTGCCATGGAAAATGGAATGTTCTGCAGTGGGACTCGAACGGGGAATGCCTGCTCATAAGGCGAATGCTCTGCCCACGACACTATTGCTATGCTGCTTCATTTGCATATATCTTCCCTATTATCCTCTTCAGCCTTTTAAGCTGCTTTAACCATAGCTAAGCAATGGGCACACCTGCATACGTATGGTTAGCTTTAATCGGATATTTAAAAAAAAAAAAAGCGGGTTTCTTCATTTTATTTTTATGTACTGTTGCTGTTGTACACATACGGGACTGTTGCTGGGGATATGCGGACACCTATGAGCGGTCTCGCTCATTCCTTACCCCTTTCTCCTGTTCTACATTGTAGGGGCATGTTTATTCTGAGAGCTCTGCTCTCAGACATGCCCCCTGCACTTGTACACACTCTGTGTAAGCCTAGGAGCTCAGACAGCGTGCCTTGTTAATATGCATGGCGCGCTGACGTCCTTCTCCTAAACAGGTGCTTCTGTGCAGGACTAAGCTAGTCCTGCATGGAAGTTTAGTAAATCCGGGGGAATAATTAATATCATTTGTCAACAAACTTAGATGATGACATCTAAAAGTTAAAAGCTGATGAGTCAATTGCATAAACTGTGAGCTACAGGGCATAATAGCTTGATTTGTTGTCATACTTTCCATTCATGCTCAGGAGTTGCATCCAACTCTTACAGTGACCCTCTGATCAGCCACAGAGCTTACTAAGCAATTAGAAAGTGGAATAAAACTCACAGAACTTTCTTCTTTTTCACACACATACAACTCACAGATGCACCACTACACACATGCATGCACACATACACACAGACATACGCACACACATACTTCCCCCGAACTCACACATACACATACACACACACACACACACACACACACACACACACACACACACACACACACACACACACACACACACACACACACACACACACACATACCTCTCAACTGTCCAATTGTTTTGCAGAATGTCCAGATTTTTGCCTCATATTTTAGTATGACCCTTGTAAAATCTGAGGTTTTCTAGCAAATTATTAATGATTGAAATTATTAAACACTGACAATCATTTGAGGTTCGGACTTCATATCTTTTAGAAAATGCATATTAACACAAAATGTGTTATTCTAGCAACTTTATTTATAAAAGAAATATTTAAAATACATCCCTCATTTTGGGATCTTCCATTATTTTTGTCTGATTCCAGATTTATTGGGCTTACAGGTTGAGAGCTCTGACACACACACACACACACACACACACACACACACACACACACACACACACACACACACACACACACACACCAAGGAGAAATTAGAGTCACCAGTCAACCTATCACATCTTTGGGTGGTAGGAAGAAACTAGAGCACCCAGGAAAAATCACAAGAACACAAGAAGTATACGCATACTCTGCTCCTATACATAGCACAAGCAGAAAACTACCATTCAAAGTGGAAAAGGATGATGTCAAAACATCGAGAAACAAGGAGAGACTGGGATTTTGGATGCAAGCCTTTAAGGAGAATAACAATAATCATGCAGCATATTGCATCCATAAATTAGCAAAAAGTATTCTAAGAACTAAGCCAACACAGGAATAAAGAAAGGAGATTCTGACAATAAGGATGACTGCAATTAGGGATACAAACAATAGGGAAGAGGGGGCTGGAATTTATTGCAGAAAACTGGCAAAGGAACCAAGGTATTGGGAACAAATAACTAGAGAGGGGAGGATGATAGAATTGGAAGACACCAAGAATGTATTTGGACTACAGGTTAGAGATTGCTTTCCTTATAAAGGATTGATATCAGTATAGGCAAACAGAAAAAATAGAGGATCCTAAATGAAAGACCAGCACTGGTAGAGTTTTTATTAGAATCTAGAACAGAAGCTTATATTAAAAAAAGGAATAATTAGTAGGGCTAGGGTTACCACCTGTCCCACTTTGCGAGGGACAGTCCCTCTTTGGGCAGTTGCGTCCTAACAAAAAATATTAAAAATGGCAAATGTCCTGAGATTGTAGGACATACTTATGTCCCATATTTTATGTAATAGTTGCATAAAATATTTATTTCTGCATCTAAAATACCTAAATATTACAAGAAACAGAATAAGCAACCAAACTGCTACAAGAATAAGCTTTTATTTAGGCAAAAAAGTAAAGTTCTATCCTTTGTACTGACTGTGGGTATGTGTCGGCCTGTAAAATCTGATGTGTGTCCCAAAAATGTCCCACTTTAGCCATTTGAAAAGGTTGCAACCCTAAGCAGGGCATATAAAATATTCATAACTATAAGAATCAATCAGTGGAGGATAGAAAGGATTGAGAAGAGAGACTGGAAAAGTAATTCACAAAGAAACAATGGGAAGATATATGTATGTCTATCAAATATGCAACAAAATCTAGAAGATTTAGGATTTTTGCTTGGAAATGTTTGCATAGATATGTTTATACCCCAAGTAGACTTGAGATAATTTTTCCTCAGATAGATAGCAAATGTTGGAGGTGTGACAGGGAAGAAACAGGTAATTGGGAACATGTTTTATTAGAGTGTGGTGACTTGGTGGACTTTAAGGATTCCCTGTGGGATGCACTGTTGGAGATGCTGGGTGGGCAGACTGGTATGATGAGGGAGATGATTTTTCTGAGTTATGATATAGGATCAGAGTTACATAGTCATGGTAAGGCCTTACTGTCTCTAATTATGGTGGCTGCCAAAAAAGAAATTACTAGAAAATAGAAATCAAAATCAAAACCAACTATATTAGAAGAAATAAATGTAGTAACAGAGATAAAACAACTGGAACTGAGATCTTTAGAAAAAGGTAGGAGCAAACTACATAGGAAAAAAACGGGAATTGTGGGAACAATACATACAGGGAAGGAATGAGGTTTAAAAGAAGGCAGGACTTAAATGAACTCCGCAATGTTTGACTGAAAATGGTTGTGTAGATTATAAGTGATGTGTAATGTTTACACCTGGGAGTGTGTCAGTATGATTTCCAACGTAAAATACTTGCAACTAGGATTGTGTCAGTGTGGTTTTATTTCATTTATATAAATGTATGATGGCTTATGTCATAAGTGATGCTTTAATAAAGATGTTTCTTGTTTAAAAAAAGTGTGTCAGGAACTGAATAATTTATGTAATATTGCTTAGGTTATATGATATATAGCAATATATGTAAAGCATGATATTTGTTCATTTTTAATTTTTAATAGTTTGATTACTTTTATACAAATGTAAATGTGCCTATGTCACAAGTGATAATTCAATAAAGATGTTAAAAGAAAAGAAGGCACCCAGTTGAGAAGTGAATCAGAGAACTTCTTGCACTGAGGTGACAGTACTACCCATTACTAGATGGGGAATTCAGTAAAGGCTACATGGATTAATTTCCCATGTAGGCATAATGGCACGGAGATAACACAGAAGTATGCAGCTGTGTGATCCAGTAAATGGAGTTGAGGGGCATGCATGAGTGTGTGAACACGGAAGTGTCCATGGTATGTAAATCACCTCATAAGCAGGTGAGTTGCATGCAAATAAGGGTGCTGGAGTGAAAAGCAGATAGGTAGTCCTGCATGCCCTGTGTTGGTGTCAAAGTGTACATGGAAAATTTCCATGTACATAGGTTCATAGGTGTGTACTAGACTAATGGACATGGAGCCTTTACAAGCCTAGCCCATAGGATTGCCCTGGCATCGTGCCACCCGACCTTAGTTCCTAGTGCCTCTGTCGAGTAGAGCCACTGGAGTGTTCCTCGGGGTGAATTTTCTATTTCCCATCCACTCATCAAGATTTTTCTTAAAGAGGACCAGTGAGGTGCTCTGCTTGACATATATGGGAAGTCTATGCCATAGTATGGGCAGTCTGTGGGTTATGAGCCTATACCTCCAGCATCTTCTGTTGATTGTGGTAATGAGATTGAGGTCTCTGGAGCATGTGTTGTGGAGGGATTGGAATTTCGTTAGATGTAGCATTTCTAACAGAGCTGGGTCAGACATGGCTTTGTAAGTCAAGCAGAGATAGCCTCTAAGTAGGCGATATGAGACAGAGAATAGTTGGAGTTTTTTGAGTCTGTCCATATAGGAGAAGTGTTTAAGGCCTAGGATCCTCTTTGTTCATTAGTTAGTTTCATAGTATAGTAGTATAGTATAGTACTAGGGGGGCTAAGCTGTAGCCCTAAGTGATGTGGCTTTTGCCACCCCATGAAATGGTACAAAAATGTACAGAATAAATTTAGAATAATGTGCCTCTGTCTAGTAGTGACACAATGAAGGTGTCCTTATATATATATAATAATTTTTGGTGCTCTCTGTCTAGCAGTGACACAGATGTGACCCTGTAAACTTAAACTCTCCCATCATCTCATCATCATCAAGATCTTGAAGAGAGAGAGTCAGTGAGGGCTTCCCTCCTAATAACTGGGATCTTGTTCAAAGCAAGGGGAAGCTCTGGGTTTATGATCTCTATCCTCCCAGCATGTCCTATCATACTTGTGCCGAGTTTAAGTCTTTAGCTCTTGTGGTCCTGATGGAGGTACTTTTGTGGCCTCTCCAGTTATTGCAGGTATCTAGTGACGTACATGCCAAATGGAGCATTGTACTCGATGATTGGCCTAATGAGGGAAGAGTAGAGGGAGACAATAACCTCTTTCTTCCGGGATGCAAAACCCTTAGTAATGAGATGTACCACATAGAAGGACTTTCTGACCACAGTGAAAACGTGGTGTTCAAAAGAGAGGTCGCTGTCAACCTGTGTTCCCAGATTTCTTATAACACCTTCTGTGTTCACTGGACTACCACCAATATGGTAATTCAGGGGAACTGGGTTTTTCCCAATGGGGATGATGGTACATTTTTTGACATTGAGCTTAAGGCCATGGTTCTGACACCAGTCATTGGTGTCATTGAGGCCTTTCTGTAGGATTTCAACATCACTTGGGGAGTTAATAATAGCTCCCAACTTGCAATCATCTGCAAACTTTGTCAGCCAGAGTCCCTTCGTGTTGGCCTGGACTTCATAGAAGTAAATACCAACAGGAGAGGACCCAGGACCAAACCCTGAGGGACTCCACTCACGACTGGTCGGCAGTCTGACTTGGAGTCAGCTACTTTCACACTGTGGGTTCTATCTGTGAGCCAGTTTGCAACCCACCTAGTTATATAGGGGTTGATGCCTAGCTTAGTGAGTTTTTCTATCATTCCTGAGTGGGTAATGGTATCAAAGGCCTTGGCCAGATCAAGGTAGGTTGTATGAACCACCTTGCCGTCATCCACAGCTCTGGTGACTGACTCAAAGAAGTCGACCAAGTTGAGCAGGCATGATTTACCCTTCACAAAACCAAACTGTGTAGGATCCAGATTTTGGAGATTCCGAATATCCTTGTTTATTAGGTCCATGATGATGCGTTCCATAGCTTTGCATATCAGTCTCATCAGGCTAATTGTGCACTAATTCCCAGGGTCTGTAGTCACTCCTCCTTTGTGGAGAGAGATGACTGTAGCAGTGTGCCATTTGGTAGGGAAAAAGAAGCCAGAGGTGAGGCTGTAATTGAACAGGGCACACAGGTGAGGTGTCAGTTCTCTCTGTAGTTCATGTAGAACACAACCAGGGATATTGTCAGGTCCCATAGAAGCAGTATTCTTGGCCTTGGACAGTGCTATTTTAACCTGTGCAGCAGTAATCCTGGGTGCCTGGCAATCTACTGGTATGGTGATTGGTCCTTTGGGGGGGAGGGGTAAGTTAGCACTGAATCTGTTGGCCAGTATATTGGCAATATCTGTTGGCTCTGTATTAGAGGTACCATTGTACAGTAACTCAAAGCAAATCTGGGTATTGCCGTGGAGATTATTTACATAACTATAGAAGGCCTTGTGGTTGTCTTTACAATCTGCTGCAATTCTGTTTTCATAGCTAGGTTTAGAGGATTTGATGAGGGATTTCAACCATTTGTTGAGGCTGATAAGGGAGTTTTTCCAGTCTTGGGACTTCGCCTTATTCCGCATCAGTTTCCTCCTTCTGTTGTAGAGTTTGTTTATGGCAGGGGACCACCAGATTGGCTTCCTTTTTTTTGTGGAGAGTTTCTTGGTTCTATTGGGTATGTGTACATGTTTGTACAGTGCATTAGTGTATGATTTGGTGGTCATGCAACTATTCTCCATTTCCATGGGTGCTATGAAATTAGCCACCTCTGTTTTTAGGAGCTCAAAGTTAGCTTTGGAGATGTTTTTCATGGTGGTTACCTTTGTGGGGGTGGGTGTGGGGTGGTAGGGATGTGGATTTCCAAGGTGATTAGTTTGTGGTTGGATCTAACCAGGGAAGAGTTGACTATTGGTGTAGAGCAATGGTCAACCATGTTAATAATGACCAGGTCAAGGATGTTGCTACCTCTAGTGGGGGTAAGAACAAGCTGGTCCAGAGCATTGGAATTAATGAATTCCAGAAAGCATTGAGCAAGTGTATTGGTACATGAGTAGTTTTCCCAGTTAATGAAGGGGTAGTTGAAGTCAACCAGTATGAGAGTGTTAGGTTGGACCGTAATATTCTCCAGGGTGCTTAGGAATGTGGCATGTGAGTCTTGGGATATGGTTGGGAACCTATAGCAGGCTACGACATGAATCACTGTCTAACCCAATGTTAGCTGCACCTGAAGTATCTCAGATGCGTTATGTTGGGCTACCAGTCTGGAGGTGTCCGCATCCTTTATGAATATGGAAACACCACCGCCTTTGGAGCTTTGGTCCAAGTTCTGGGGTCAAAAGGTGTGGAATGAGTTATGGCCTGGTAGTGCAGGGGTATTTTCTGCTGCCTTGAACCAGGTCTCTGTTACAGCACAAATGTTGATGTTTTCCATTTTAAGGAGTGCTTCGAGTGGAGGCATTTTGAGATTTAGACTTCTAGCATTGAGCAGCATGACTCTCAGATTGCATTTGTTTGTAGCAGTCATGGTGGTAATTTGGTCTTTGGAACACTGCCTAAAAAAGGCACTATATGGGTGGCAAGAGCCTTGGCCAGTATCCGGAAGCCCAGGGGTGACAGATGCAGGCATCTTTGGCAAAGCATTGAGGTCTGTCAATCATGTCATCCCAGGCAGACAATACTGGATCCTCTTAGAATGACACCAGAAACTTAGTCAGTTGTTGAAATCAATCATTTTCTGCTTGTACTGTGGTATCATTCTGGTTGATGGTAAGATGCTACTCAGGCTTAGGGTCATACCCACCTGCTCTTCATAATCCAAGAGCTCCTCCATGTCTCTTTTCATGTAGTCCAGGGAGGTAAATCGCAGGTCATTCACACTCACATATACAATGACAAAGTCATATTTGTACCTGTTTTTGAGAGACCTGAGTGCATGCGTTATGTGGTGGATCCTGGCGCCTGACAGGCAGATGACTGTTACTTTCCCCTTATTCAGCCTAGTGAGTGGGCATCAGTGTGCCTCACTATCAAGTCACCTATGACTAGTGTGTTGGGCATGCTGTTTTGCCTTAGGGGCTTTGGTTGAGTGGCACACTGTTAGAGTTATATGTCTTTTGATTAGTGTTGTTTTGTGGTGGTTGGATGCAGTTCTGCCTTGGAGGTCTCTGCTGTTTGAGTAGATTTTTATTGAGAGCCTCCATGAAGGTGAGCATGTGGTTTGTATTTTTATGTGAAGGCAGTGCTGGTGTGTGTTCTGGAGGGCTATGTGTTCCATGTGATGAGGAGTAAGTCTTGACCTTCTCTTCTTGACCAGCTATTCCAGTCTTGGCTGGAGAGTGTGTAGCTTCCAATTTGGATACAAGAATATATGTAATAAAATTAAAAAATGCACAGGGGCTTTAAAAATGGCAAGTTAGAATGTCAGAAATAACATAGCAGACACAGATTTGTGCACAACTACTCCCTGTGTGTCCAAAAAGTAATGGAAAATAATTTCAAATAATTATTTTAATACCCATATTATGTTTGCGAGGCACACAGCAGTGTGCAAATATGCTATTATGGAAAAAAAAAATATATATATATATATATATATATATATATATATATATATTTAAAAGTGGAAAAACAAAAAAAATGTGACAAAAATGCATTATAGGGACTTGCATGGAGTATGTACAATGGTAGATGTCTGTGGTGCTAAGGACGAAGGTCCTGGAATAGTGTAGTTTCCCAGTTGTGTACACAGATCTGTATACAAATGAGCTGGGGTTATGGAATAGCATAAGTGGGTATCCATGCCCACAGGTCACATCTGTATAGCCCCAGAACTGTGTTGGTGTCCACAGAAGAGGTTGCTGGCATATCTGTGTCTCTATTTCTTTAAGCACATTGGAGCATAGCAGCGCCCGTTTGGGTTCTGCTGAGTTGATCTAAGCAGGGGGGGGGGTGTCCACTGCTGCTAAGCTTTGTTTAACTTCATGGTGTGTGTTTAAACTGTTTTGAGTGTGTTTGCATGCTGCGCTGCTGTGCTGAGCATGCTCGTTCATGGGGGTGTCTATTGACTGCTGTTTATACCTGCGCTGCAGGTTTGTGTGCTGCATCACAGTGCTTAGCAAGGAAGGCTGTCAAAAAAAAAAAGAAATTGACTGAGAAAGTCAATCAGATATACATTACTGATGTCCCCTGTTCCACCTAAATTGGGCCATTCCAACCCTACGATTTACTTGGGAGATGGAATGTATCATAATTAACCAATCGCATAGGCTGCATCTGCAGCAGAGCACTATAAAGTATGCCTACAACCTACAATCTGATTATCTCCCCATGCTTTGCACCATTGGAGTACAGACTTGGGAATTTTAATTGAGAAAATGCTAGGGGCTGCTGCAGCTCTGTTACATCTGTATGTGCTAGATGCTGAGGTAAGTGCTGATGCTGCTGCTGACCATAGGCCTAGGCAGAGAAGGAGAAGAGTGTTCAGGCCCGGGGTAATCTTCCAGGAGCTACATGAGCTGGAGATTGCTGAGCACTACAGGGTGGACAGGGACATACTACAAGAACTCATCAAGCTCTGCTGCCCTCAATGCAGACCCAGAGCCAACAGAGGGGAACCCATCCCAGTGGAAACAAAGGTGTGTGTAGCCCTTAGGATACTAGTTACAGGTACTTTTCAAAGACAACTGGGGATATGATGGGGGTATTACAGGCATCAGCATCCAGGGTACTCCACCAATTCTTGGATGCCATGCAAACACATGCCAGTGAACACATTTATTTGCCATGCACCCCTGAGGAGACGGTCAGCAGTATGCATCTCTTCTATCATGTAGCACACTACTCTGAGGTACTGGATGCCATAGATTGCACTCATGTCCACATCAAAGCAATGCTCGGTGAGGAGGGAAGAGTCTATGTCAACCACAAAGGGTATCACTCCATCAACTGCCAGGTCCTGTGCAATGCCCAGGGCATTGTCATGAATGCATGTGCTGACAGCCCTGGCAGTTATCATGACTCCCATATCTGGCATGCATCTTAGCTATACCAGACATTTTCCAGGGGAGACATTCCCTATGGCCATCTTCTGGGGGATGCTGGCTACGCAGTGAAACTGCAGATGATGACACCCATCAGAAATGCACACACACCTACTTAAGAATGTCATAATGAGGCATACGCACAAACTAGGAACATCATAGAGCATGTGTTTGAGCTGCTCAAGTCATGGTTCTGGTGTCTCAATATATCTGGTGGAGCCCTTCAGTACTCTCCAGCCACATGTGCACAGATGTTCACAGTATGTGCCATGATACACAGTATGATCCTGTGGAAACAGCTGTGGCAGGATCATCACAGGGAAGGAACACACAGCCCCCTACCATTGCCTAGGTCCCCATAGCCAGACCTACAGGGAGACTCAGAGGAGGAACCCCTTGAGGCTGTGTCCCTGTAAGCAGACATAGATGTGCCCCAGTATGCCCTGGCCTTGGCCAAGAGGTAATGCATAGCACATGCACTCACAACCTAGGGTCCTAGGGACTGATACCTTACTCCAACTCACATACATAGCAAAAAGGATGCCAGGCAGACCACACAACCTGTACCTAACCATGTATTGGCTGTGTACTGCATGCATCAGACAGTCAGCCCTGAAATACAGGTCTCTCAACCGCTGCATTCACAAGCTAAGTCAGTCTCCTATACAGCAAATGTATGGGATACTAGACTATGGTAGCATATGTATGCACCTGCTGCATGTATTCAAGGGAATAGAGTGGGTTACTGGGCTACTTGCAGAGAATTAATAGCTACTTGGGACAACCGGTACTCTGTCCAATACTGAGTGCGCCATAACATGCATTAGGCCACATGGCTGGAACCCCACTGCATTATGCAAGGGAAATGCCACATGTTCTATTTTCCACAAAATGCAGGGGTCACAGCATGGGTCATAGTGTATGTCTGTATGATGTTGATAGTGTGAGGAATTAAACCTCACTTTCTGATGGCTGGTGTGGCTCACTGGGCTAAGGACATTAGCATGATTAATGGTGTTGATGCTTCGAAACTGGCCGCATGTACAACTTTTGCATGTGAGTTACTTATATGGTAGGAGTCCCACAGACTGTCAAAACATTGTAATCTGTTACTGCAGGAAAGCTGGACAAAGCCAGAGAAAAGGGTGGGGGGGAGATGGCCAAACCTACAAACATAATACATGCTTTGAATTACCTAGAAGGTGGCTAGTATAACAGCAGGTTGCAACAGGTCAGATTAGCAGCAGAATGTAAAGACCATCACTTAACTGTGTCAGTACTTATAACAGTTCAGTGGACTGCATTTAGTATTATATTACTGGATAATCACAACTGTATGAGGAACAGAGCAGACATATGGGGCAGAATGCTGGACATTCTGCAAAAACATGTTCAGTGAGAGATGTGAAGACTGCCACCCTGTGTGTGATATTACATCATGTTCCCCAGTCACATCATACCTCTCAACCACTTCGAGATGGAAATCTGGACAAAGTTATGAACAATAGTGGGGCAAAGGCACAAATATAAGGAGAAGGATTAACTATTGGCCAGACAAATGTAGAAAGTTCAGAGAATAACAGGTCGTGCATTAGCATGAATGTCCTGATATGTATGGAGTCAGTAACTCAAATCTTTCCTAATGTTCAGTCTATAATGATTTGCCACTAATGTACCAGAAAAATCACATGTAAAACACACAAAAAATATGACACAAAACTCTGTACATTCTATTGCAATCTGTGCAGTTGTTAGGTATGTGTCAAATATTACATTCAACAAACAGCCGGGGAATGCCTCGTGCATTAGCTATGTATACATATCTGTCTCTCTGTATCCCTCTCACACATGATTACCCTATCTATAAACATATTTACACACATATATATATATATATATATATATATATATATATATATATATATATATATATATATACATATGTATATATATATATATATATATATATATATATATATATATATACATATATATGTATATATATATATATATATATATATATATATATATATATATATATATATATATATATATATATATATATATATATATATTTATATATATATATATATAGAGAGAGAGAGAGTAAATAAATGTATACACAGATTTAGACCATTCACATTATTCTACCTAACACAGTTACATAAGGCAGATGCACAACTACAGTTAGGTTGACATCCCTGTTTTGTTTTATATATATATATATATATATATATATATATATATATATATATATATATATATAAATGTGTCCACACTTACACTCAGTATGCTGGGGTTATCTGCACCTACACGCACAACAATTGTCTGATGGTAACAAGCCAAGGCCACATAATGATAGCATACACTCACCCACAGTAGCCTTTGGAATGTCACTCTGTAGACAGACAATGGTGAGCAGGTGGTGTAATGTGCAATGTTTCCAATGCAGGACGTGGATAGGCCATATTGCCACTGGCCAGTTGTCTACCTACCAAACTACAAGCAGCCAGACATGGCGATACTGGTAACTGTACTCACATAGCAGGGGTATTAACAGGTATCCCACTGCTAGGACACTAGATACAATAACAGCATCAAGCAGGGTCACTCAGCAGGCTACACATGCTGAATAATACAAGGCCACTTTGGGTAGTCTACAAGTACTGTGGCTGCATCCACATGAACAACAGTTATAACCGGCACAGTGTGTGCAATAAGCACTGAAAGTTACAGTGTGTAATAGTAGGTAGGTACGGGGTTCTAATCTCAGATCAGCCACTGTGTGTGTGTGTGTGTGTGTGTGTGTGTGTGTGTGTGTGTCTGTGTGTCTGTGTGTCTGTGTGTGCGTGTGTAGATATAGCCCCTCCAGCTGTCAGACATACCTGTCTGGCTTATATCTTTGCAATGGTTATTAATTTTATGACCCTGTGACTACTTGCTAGCCTCTCCATTGTCCTCCTGTACAAAGCCTGCTGATGTCATCCATCTTAACAGCACTGGCTGATAATCTAATAATAGTTAAGCTCTGTGGCGCATGTGATAAGTACTCCGTGCTATAGTGTATACTACTAGATAGACAGAGTTTCTAATCTCACATAAGTTAATGCATATGGGCTATTTATGTGTAAAGGTCATGCATTTTACTGCCCCGTGACTAGCTGCTGGCCATAAATAGCCCACATATACCTAGGCACCACCTACATTTATATGTATGGAACACCTTGGTGACACGTATCAAGGGTAGCAGACCTTGTCACAGGGTATGCATGCATGATTACGCTGACTGTCCCCATTGTCCCCGACCCACTGTTCAGCATATATGTATCTAGGTAACCATGCACATTTACAGCTGTACCTTGCCAATGCCATATTTCTGCTGTGCTTCCATGCCATCTCATGCTGCTGTATTGCCACCAAGTCTCCATAGGTTAACCACTCAGACCCCTGAAACAGAAACATAGACAGGTCTGTGAGTCACCTGTCATTCTGAAAAACTACTGCCAGTCTAACATCATGCAACAAAGATACACCATGCCCCAGGATTCCCACTCCTAATTTCATGATACACTGGAAAATATTAGGGTACAACTTAACACCCTAATAATGGGTGAGTTCAACTACCCCATCATTAACTGGGGAAACTACTCATGTACCAACTCTTTTGCTCATTGTTTTCTGGAATTCATAAATTCCAAAGCCTTGGATCAATATATCCACAATCCCACTGGAGCTGCAATATCCTAGACCTGGTCATTACCAACATGGGCAACCAGTGTTCCACACCATAGGTCAATTCCTCGTTGGTCAGATATGACAATAAGCTAATCACCCTAGACATCCACATCCCACCCCCACCCCCCCATTAGGGAAACCACCGTAAAATATTTCTCCAAAGCCATTTTCACACTTCTTAAGACAGAAGTCGCAAACTTCACGACCCGCATGCAGACGGACAATAGAGGTACGACTGCTGAATCCTACACAAATGCACTTTATAAGCACTTATGCATGGCTCATGCTACCCCTAACAGAACCAAGATGATATCCGCCAAAAAAGAACCCAATCTGGTGGTCCCCTGCCATAAACAAACTCTACAACAGAAGAAAGAAACTGTTTCAAAAAAGAGTAAAATCCCACGATTGGAGGAACTCCCTGGTCAGCCTCAGTAAGAAGCTGAGATCCCTCATAAAATCCTCCAAAGCTAGTTATGAAAACAAAATTGCCACTGATTCTAAAGACAGCCACAAAGCATTCCATAGCTATGTCAAGAATCTCAATGGCAACACTCAGATCTGCTCTGAGTTACAGCACAAAGGCGCTAAATATACAGAACCAACTGATATTACCAACATCCTGGCAGATAGGTTCAGTGCTAACTTTATCCCCCTGTCACCCCCTAAAAGGCCCATCTCTATACTGGAAGAATGCAGAGTTCCTGTAATCATGGCTGCACAGGTAAAAAACACACTATCCAAAACAAAGAACACAGCTGGCACCCCACCTAAGTACCATGTTCAATCATAGCCTCACCTCTGGCTTTGTGCACACTGAATGGTGCATGACAATGGTTATCCCACTCCACAAAGGGGGAAGCACCACGGACCATGGGAACTACTGCCCCATTAGCCTGATGAGCTTGGTCTGCAAGGCTATGGAACATATCATCATGGAACTTATAAACAATTAGAGGTTATTTAAGCAGTGCTTATAATGGCTTAGTAAGGATTAGCAGAGCTTAGCTGAGCACAGTAGATCATGAATAAAAAATAATTGGCATAATTTATATCTCGAAATTAATTGCTTAATTTCCCTCCCATGTATTCATACCCCACACCTACTGCACATAAGGTTGTAACTCTATCCACTTGACTACGTGGAATGCTGCTATACTTTTAAATATACCTCTGAGCCATATTTAAGCACTGTTAAGCACTGAGCTGTGCCTAGCAAACCCACTAAGCAATGCTTAAACATGACCTTTGAATCAAAATTTAAATGCAAATGGTTTCTATTTTTAGATGTCTGACGTGTCAATTGCTGTGTGCTGCACCTTGCTGCACAAACTTAAAAAAAAATTAAATACATTGATATCATGTACTTGGACAGTGCAGGGGGTGTTTTACTCATCTGTGGACACAGTTAGTGACACACTCCCTACAGCGATTCAGTAACCATGTTCCACAGCTCTCCCTCAGCAACACACCATCATTAATATGCATGGCCCACTGCCATGGGGGAACCATGTACGCAGACCTGGTAACTTCCCTGCAAGCTCCACACCATCCCTACACAGAATTTATTAAATCTTGGGGTAGGTCTTTAAAAGTGATAAAAAAAACAATTAACATGAAATCAAATATATTTAAATAACAATATTAGTCCATTTGAGGATCCTGGATTGTGTTTATTAATAAATATTGCAAGACACAATGAGGTAAAAGTCCATTATACTTTACTTTGCAATGTAGTAGGCATCAGGATGTCTTTCTAATGAATCTTTCATCCCACTGACTATTGCACAGGGCTAGTAGGCATAAATGGCTTACACCTTTTTGAGTTAAGTGATAGAGTATGATGAGGTAGAAAGCGGGAAGGGGGAGAGATTCCTGTCTATCAAGTTATGCAATGCACTTGAGATGATAATAAAATCAAGGAGAAGTGCTGGTACAAGCTGTATGTCATATCATTATGGGTACAACATTCTCTCACATTCCCAGTCATGCTGCTTCTTTCTTCAGTGGAGTATTATTTCTTTCTTTGTACTTTGTAATATACACATCACATGCGTAACGGAGCTTGTGTTGCCTGCCTCCTTACCTGCTGTATTTGGTCTGGCTGCCCTGGCTTTGCTGTCACAGTTCATGCATTCTTGGCACTTCTGTTACATATGTACATCACAAAATCCTTGTGGAATGCCAGACAGACTGAACTGATCTGCTTAAGTAGCTGATCTCAGTGTGGCAGTACATGTTGACTGACAAAAAGCAGTATAGGTTAACCACTGTTGGGAATGATATATGGGAAAGAGGTTATCCTTGATGCAAAGTTTGAAATATTTATGTAGTGTGAAGAATGGATGCTACATTTTATTTTATGATGGATAACTGGAGACAGCTACAGATATGAGCAGATGTGATACTTTGGATGTAATATATTTATTTGTGGTCAATTCATTGTGAGCTATATGGTCATGATTCCCTTGCCAAGTGTCTTCTGTGATCAAGTCTGTAAACTAATTGAATACTGACTGATCTACAGTTATCATGGATTTTGGGGAACAGTTCTCCACACAGAAATGGGAGGGACTGCTCCAGTTTTGTCCTCTGCAAAAATACATTTACAGCCTGTTGATTATCTAGGAGATAAGTTGAGATTTTGGTTTCTCAACATGTTAGCTTGTTGATAGATCAGTATTGTTGACATCTTGAGCTCAGTCAGTTTACTCTGAAGGAGTTAATTGTCAACAAAATGGACTAGACAATGTTGCTTTTTGCTTTTCCAATAAGAATGTCATAGGGAGATCTTTTGAAACATGAGCTTTAAGTACTTTTATAATGTGGTAGACCCACTGCACTTACCTTGCTTATAAAGTGTCATATGACATGCCACATTATATGATCCTGTCTGTAGAACCATCCAAAAAGCATGGGCAGTAGCTTTTGCTATGCCAACAGGATTTCTGATAGGCAATCAGTGCCCATGCTTGGTCTGCGTCAATCAGAACACACTGTGCATGTGGTAAACAACTTGACTATGAGGGTGTGTGAATGACTTGCAGAACATCACCGACAGACTGCTAAGGATTTATGCTTCTAGATATGTTTAATTTGCACTGAGATGCTTCACTGTTCCCTGTACCATAGGTAACTTAACATGATGTGCACCTTTAGCTACCCAGCAATATTGAACAGTAGAGTCATTATTATACAGGGTACACCTGCATTTTAACAAAACATATAACTCTTTTTCTGTACAAAATGACAACTGAGTAAGAATGATGATAACATTTCACACATCATGGTTACTCTGGTCATAAGCACTAGACTCACTGAATTATAGGATGCATTCATTCTTAAAATGACAATGCTATACAAATGCCTTACAGTGTTAATGGATGTAAAATTTATCCACAGCATGTAGAGTGAAGTAGTTCCAGATTAGTTATCAACATGTCTTCCCCTCCAAAAAAACAGAAACTTATTTTCTGAAACTGCAAAGTATGAATATGTGCACAACAGATACACACACATTAATTAACAATGCCTCAGTGCATTGCCATGCACACAGCTCCTTATTACTTTTGTGACTCACAGATGTACATCACTGGTGCACAGTGAATTACAATCATAGTATTTTATTCATCAGCAAATTAATTTTCTTTTTCTTCTGGGCAGGAAGTTGGCATAATGGTTAAAGTGTTCACCTGACAGATACAATGTGCAGGGTTTGATTCTCACATGGGATAATTAGCTAGGTTTAAAATGGTCTACAGGAGGCAGTTAACCAAGTACTAATCTATGAATCAATGAACACAACGCAACAGAGAACAATATCACTGCACCTTACTCAATGCAGCCATATCCTAAAATAACTATATATGCAACAAACCAGAGGTAGCTAAGAAATACCCTCCAAATGTTTCACATTTTACATGAGTACTGTTATTGTTATGGCAGACCACAGGCACAATGAGATGTAAGCAGGTTTTTGTACATCTGTATACGTAATAATAGGAATACAAGTACTACAATGAAACAAAATAAGCAGTGTGTCATCATTGTCAATTGGTGCTGCACCATAACAAAGCTACAAAGTACATTGGAAATATATCTTACACACATGTACATGGGTCAAGAGAAAACATTGCATTGGTGCTCATCATGGATGTCATTGCAAACATAAATGACATAACAGTTTCAGCCAACAATACAAAACAAATGGCACACAATATGTGCCACCCAAGTAACATTCTGCATATGTGGCACAGCAGCACCTTGCACAGGTAAACAGTGTATGATCCTTAACGCATGTGCTATATGTGCTATATGACTGACAGTGTAATGTTTCTCTGGGCTTCAATCCATATCTGCATCATTTGTCCATGTTCAGTGACCATCTTTGAAGTAGATATGAAAAAATGGCACCTGACCAGTGACATGTGTTCCACAGAGCTATGACACCCTGCCCCCTGGAATGGGGAAACAAGAATTCTGATTTCTTACTGGGCATAAAATTCCACACCATGACAATTGTTTTGGTGATCAAGCACTTCAAGAGGAGAAAACCAGGCTTGATATCTAGGTCATGATAGATGATCATAATTACTTGATGTATGACAGCGAATACCAAGAAGTAGTGACCAGTTCAGCTGAAATAGTTCAGTTTGGTCTAGTGCCAACCTGATAAAGCTGAAGGGAACCATCATCCTTAGCTGTCATTCTGTAAGTATTACACACCATTATTCATTAGTATGCTGGAACTCTTGACATATATGGGTGAAAGAAGTTCTAAGAGTAATCAAGGTGAATCATGTTTGACTAGAAGAGTGGGTACTGGAGGGGTTGGGAAGAAGATGATAAGCTTGAGCTGCTGACACCAGCATGCCCATCCTGTGGCTCACCCGTTTTGGAATGGGGAGACAACAGGCCTGTGACATTGGTGAAACTACTAGTGGATGGGTGATCACTCTAGAAGAAGGCAGGTAGGTTTGTACTGTTACAGTGGTATGATCACCATGAATCAGGCAGTCAGGCACCTGTAATTAATTATATGTTTCTCTCCAAGTGGGCAGTCATTGCAGAGTTCGAAAGTCGCCTACTAGGGAGTAATTAAGATGGATAAGGGACTTCCAGAACAAATGAGCTATATGACTCTCACCCAGTCAGTGGATGCCTGGTTCTGATCCCAGAAAGGATCCAACAAGATAATGGGGCACAGAATGGGATTAATAAAAGAAAAACATTAATTATTGATATGCATGACAGCACATTATGTATATGATGCGGTAAACATGCTTCATTCCTTACAGAACCAAAAAATATTACAGAGAATATTAGAATTAGCTTGAATAATGTGAATAGTTTGAATGTTAGTTAATTCTGCATATTGATAACTGAACACTGATGGTATATATTCTGTATATCTTATTATGCTTATTGCAAATTGATATTCCATGTATGTTGTCCTTATATATTTCTGTTTTATTCTTTTTCTTGTATTAAAAAAAGAGGAAAATGCAATAAAAATATATCTAAAAAAAAAAAGAATTAGCTTGAATAATTCTGGTCTTGCAAAAGTACTGAATCGTGTGCTAGAGCTTTTGTTCTGTATTCCGTGTGACAAGTATGCACAATGACTACCATGTTGTGATGCTGTCTTATATCTCATGCAGTTGTGTGCTGTTGTGCATGCTCCATAAGAATTCTTCACTACTCTTAGCTTGTGCCATAGCTAGACTAATATTATGCTAAGTGCTAATCTATGCAGTATTTGTATGAGAAATTTGCAGGATAACTGCTGTATTTTTTTTTTTTACATTTGTTTAGTTAGATACTACACTGATCACTCTTGACCATTTGAAGGTATAGAAAGGGTGAATAAATTCACAAAAAACGCAATAAAAAAGAACTTTGTGCAGTATAATATTGCATAAATACATACAAAATAATTTATAATGTGATGGTGGAAGAATTTATGAACATGATTAAAACAAAACATTAGATAAATTGACACAAGATGAAATTAGGACAAAGAGGTTATAAATAAAAGAAGTACATGGTAAATATGTGCAAGTTGAGGCAGAGAGAGAGAGAGAGAGAGAGAGACATTAGGTACTGTAATTGACAGAATAATGTCCATATTCAACTTTGTTATGGAAATATTTTTTGAGTTGTGTTCTGAAGGTGAGAAGGAAGATTGTTCTGTTAGGTCATTGGGCAGAGATTGCCATACCTGATCTGCCAGACTTGTTGATAGCTCAGGTGGATAAAAAAACTACAACACTTATCAAAAAAGCAGGTCAATTTCTCCAGTGTCCTGGCCAAATTTCAATTAGTCAGTATGAATATTAACTTGGGTCGCCTCTGAAAAGACCTCACTGACTTATTAGGTCCAACCCAGTGAACAAAGCATAAAGAAAACAATTAATCAGTCACTTCACTCACTCAATCAATAAATAAGTAGTGCATGCAAAACCCATTTGCTCTATGTGTCAGCACAGCATGCATGTCTCTGTGTGCAGTCACATCAGGTCAGTGCTGCTTGTGCTGATTTTCCCATGCACTCTGCATGCACATCTGCATCACTGCTTGCTGTTGTTGTGGAGCATTATGTGATTAGATATGCAGACCTTTACATTACAGCTGGGACTCCGTATAGCATGGCTCTACATGTCTTTCCTGTGATCCTATTCTACAAGCATGGGGGGTTGTTTATTCGTACTGATGCATGTCACCTTTCTGAGATGTGGCTGCATTACTATGAGTGGGGCAACAGCAGCATGACCAAGGCTTGCACACACATTCTACAGTTGGCAGCACTGGCTATCTAAATGCACTTGCCAGTGAAGCAGTATTTCTCTAGCCATTGCCACTGTGCTACAGTGTCACAGTGCAGCAGTGTCAGGCATCTGTTTATGCACATCCTCAGTTCAGGCATCCCTGTGTATAATGTGGATGCTTGTGCATATAGATTGCTTCACACCCTGTGTGGTAAACTTTGAAGGTACTGGCCCTTTATACTTTTTGTGCACTCTGTTGTTTTATATAAGTCATTTAATGATCCTAAAGTGGTATGTGCTTTACCACACTGTGATTTCATGTACTTCCAGTTTTATATCACAGTCCCATTAATTCATAAATGCATACAGTGGGTAATATTATGTTTTTCCTATCACTGTGTATTGTGTATCTCCCTTCAGGGTGATCTTATATGTTTGGTAGGTTACCTCATATACAACTACTAATTGCCATGGACTGCTGATTTGCTGTGGATATTTGCTGCTATATCACTCCATTATGTACATGTTGCTTTAGTGATGAGTGCTTTACCTGCTTCTTTCAGACACCATTAGGATGTGCAGACCAAGCAGCAGCAGGAAGAGATTCTGGTGATTGCTCAGCAGGATGTATAGGCTACTGTAGATTTAGCCATCTAACCCTGCAAGAAGAGGTGAGTCAACTCTGCTTGCAGGTACTGTGGATTGTGATTTTTGGTATGGGATCTCTCATAGTGTCAAACTGGTACAGTGTCCACTGTAGGGATGTCTAGAGAGGGCTGTGTTCTGCCTGGTGACCTGAATGAGCTCCAGCTCCAGCTAGTAATTGGTTTTGGTGATCTCTAAGTATGTCACAAAAAGGGCAATGTACAAAGCATTCAGAACAATGTATTAGCTATGTGGTACACAGCCCTATATTATGTGCAGTCTATGTTGTTGAGATGTATAGAGTTACCCATACCATATTCCTTGTGGCATTGAAGATATGGGTGTAACTCAAGTTCTGAAATATCTTTTTGAGAACATTTCCTTACAAATGTCACCCTGATCCTCTTTGGCTCCTACATATGAGAGCTATGAAAATGACAACTCACTATTTAGTCACCAATATAAAAATAAAAGCAAGAGAAAATGCTGGGATAAGGCTCCAAAATCCAGAACAGAACGTAAAAATGATGAAAATCGACTCTTCGCAATACTGCCTTTATTCACAAACACAAGCACTTTCACATAGCTTCTTCAGGTGTATGTTAATCAACAAAAGAGCACACCTTTATATATAAAAAATAGGTCACATGTTCACATATCAATCATGTTAAAGGTGCAAAACAATCTTAAAAATATATACAAATAAATACATTCATGTTAAAAAGTAATAAATATAAAGTATTTAAATGTACCAACTTTATAATGATATATATATAAATGTAAACATAAAAGATATATATATAAAATTCATCTTCTCAGACCTCTGGTACAGAGTATTGGCTTCATGGGTATACATTCATTGAGACCATGTCCCATATTGGATCTCAACATCACTATCCATCTTGCTTCTATTTCTTCAGTCCAAAGTCTGATATCTCCCCCTCTATTACTTTCAAAGGACTTGGATATCACATTAAACTGAAATTTGTGAGATTCACCCATGCTTTTAACATGCTTGGCCAGTGCATTAACCTTGGACCCTTTCTTAATGCACTGGCCAAGCATGTTAAAAGCATGGGTGAATCTCACAAATTTCAGTTTAAGGTGCTATCCAAGTCCTTTGAAAGTAATAGAGGGGGAGATATCAGACTTAGGACTGAAGAAATAGAAGCAAGATGGATAGTGATGTTGAGATCCAGTATGGGACATGGTCTCAATGAATGTATACCCATGAAGCCAATACTCTGTATCAGAGGTCTGAGAAGATGAATTTTATATATATATCTTTTATGTTTACATTTATATATATATCATTATAAAGTTGGTACATTTAAATACTTTATATTTATTACTTTTTAACATGAATGTATTTATTTGTATATATTTTTAAGATTGTTTTGCACCTTTAACATGATTGATATGTGAACATGTGACCTATTTTTTATATATAAAGGTGTGCTCTTTTGTTGATTAACATACACCTGAAGAAGCTATGTGAAAGCACTTATGTTTGTGAATAAAGACAGTATTGCGAAGAGTCGATTTTCATAATTTTTACGTTCTGTTCTGGATTTTGGAGCCTTATCCCAGCATTTTTTCTTGCTTTTACGTTATTTATATCCAGTGTTGGGATATTTGGTGTGTTTTTGGGCTTTTCTCTGACCAATATAAAAATGTTAAACAACAGCAACAAAAATTATAACACTGGCTAACCCTCCTTCATCACACTAAATAAAGTTGCATAAACAATTCTGAGTGTCAGCTAATGTATCGAGTAATTTTTTTTAACACAGCCTTATTTGGCGCATCTAAGCCCAGAAGAAACAAATATTTAATTAAAATTGCACCTATATTCTTATACTTATACTTCATTAATGATATCTCTGCCACTAACACCCCTATACATAACTCTTAATGTCTGGAATTAAAAAAATATTCCTCTGGAGTCCTTTAATTCACTTGAAAATATCGGCATTTTAAAATCCTCATAGACATAACAGAACTGATAACTGTACTGCATGCATTAGGAGTGCAACAGCAGCAGAGATGGCTTTTCTTTCACAATAATAACACAAATAAGTCGCTGTCACGTTTATGTAAGAATGTTTTCTGCAACTGATCACAAATGCAGGAAAAAGTCAACCACCAAAAAGTAGAATCCTTATCTTCAGGATTCCAGTTATAAAGCATAAGAAAGCTTTTTAGACAGTAGTCACATGTTGTGTAAAGAGGCTTATGAATTAATAATTTTATACACTTTCTGGTTTTAATTCTTAGTTTTAATTAAGCTGCTGACCATATTTTCATTGGTTACTGCAAATTCTTTAATACAGCCATCCATCTGCATTAGCTGCGAGGCTGATAGCCTAGAGAGACCCTTGAAATGTTCTCATATTTTGCATTTATTTATGGTTCATAGGTTCATAGGTTGGTACTAGGCTATCGGCCCTAGGGCCTATACAAGCCTATCCATAACAATTCCCTGGCTATTTCTTCCCACAATATTTACTTCCATGGCCCTCTGTCTAGCAGGGTGACTGTATGTACTTACGCATTTACTTATGCATTTTTTTACAGAAATGTCTTCATATAACAATCTGGAGTTTCTTGTCATCATTTCACCAGATGTATACAAGAGATAACAGCAAGCATTATGTAAGAACTATATAAACAGCACTTTAATAAACTGCAGCTGCCAGGAGACATTGTATGTCCTCAGTGAAGATGCAAAGACACTCTGCATTGCACGTCTTTGCATTGACATCTTTGTATCCATATATCTTTGTATTATTACAACTTTACATTTTCATGCATTTAAGTTGAAGCATCTTTGCATCAATGATCTTTGTACTGACAAATCTCTTTGCATGTGTACATATTTGCTTCTTCACAAATTTGCCATACCACGAACCTCGGCTACTGCATAGCAACAAAACAGTGTCCTAGAGTTCAAGTAGGCCAAAGGCTTTTCTGTTTCTGTACTAGTAAGCTGAATATGGTATCCCATGTGTCAGTTTACACTCAGAGTTAAGCATTATTCTAAAATTAATTAAAAATGTTACAACTTGCTATCCTGTTGCTGGAATTAAACCTACTTATACTTGGTGGGATCATTTCTACTCTTCCTATTTAAGCATGAATAAAAAAAAACTCATGCAAAAGGAAAAATGTGCAAGACCATAAATGCACCACAAAACATCTTACTGAATTAGTGTTAACTTCTATAACTGCTTTGGGGGCATGGAAACTGGTGCAGCTGAACAAAGCAATAGGTACTACAAACTACATTAATTTTTTTCACTTGACGGCAGCCCAAATAAATAAAATTGCAAAACTCAAGAGAATGCCAAATGGTTAGACCTGAAAGTTGTTACTGGTGAATTTATTAATTTACTCAAAACTTTTTCAGATGGAAAAATACCTCACATTAACTACAACATTGATGGTAACTGCCAATAAACTGTATGTACTTTGGATAATTCTCTGGTCTTGGATGCAATTTGGCTGACTTCACCTACTACAGTGGAAGCTGTGGTCACCTGCCTACCCAGAATGTGACAGCTAGAGTTGAAGAGGAAATAACTATACAGGATTGGGAGGGTGGCCTAATGGTTAAGCTGTTTGCCTTATAAACACAAGGTGCAGGGTTTGAGTCTCACAAGGGATAATTGGCTAGGCTTAAAATGGCTCGCAAGGGCAGTTAGCTTAGTACTAACCTATGAACCAATAACAACTTATTCTGTGCTGCTATTCAACCATATCTCCTGTCCAACAAAATAGCAAACGGGTTGCATATCTAAGGAAAATCCAGTTTTGGATCACTTCAACTTTTCTTATATGAGGCAATAACAGGGTTTCACTTTTGCTTTAACCATAAAGAATATGGGGACTTATTTGACTGATATAGATACAACTAGTGTAGTGTCCTTTAACTTAGAAGATGGCATATGATGGTCAGCTTCCTGGACCCACTGGGTAGCTCAATTTGTGTGTATGTACCTTTAAGAAGCTATCCAAGGGCTTGTACAAGTGTATAAATACTGAGCATGTGCGAGAACTGACTGCCATTTTGTAGTTAGCTGTTGAGATGTAAGCATGTATGTATATAAGGTCTGTCTGTTAGCTAGTCTGTTTATATTTTATGATGCTGCTATCCATCCTGATGTGTTTCTATGTATTAAAGCATCTAAAACAAATACCCCATCTGCTTGTCATCTATGTTAGAGAAGGATGAGCGACATGGTGTCAGAAGAGGCATGTCTAGAGGACATGGTGTTAGAGGTGGCATGGCTAAAACGACTTAAGGCACTTGCTTAGAACTCATGGAATATAGGAATGGATTGTCCCTATTGTATATATACTTTGCAAAACAGGTCAGAAAGGAATTTCAGATATTAAAACTTGCTCAACACTATTTCTTATTCGCAAAATATGAAATGAGGCATACAGAATGTTCTAAACAATATTCACATAAACTGATATGTACGATATTGATAAAAATATTCAAATTACTATGGAAAATGTTTGAAATAAAGTCCAAATTGCATACAACTAAAACTATAAAGGGAAACAACCACATGTTTCAATACATGCTTAGTGAATCCATATTTTTCATATTAATCAAAGATATCCGAGTTATCAGAAGTGTGTAAAGTGTTCGCATGTTTGTGCAGTATTACAGTCAAGTTATTTCACAGAATACAGCCATTTCACAGCATATTTCACAAAGTACAGTATTTCAAAGAGTTTATTGTGCATTTGAATGTTGTTACAAGTTCACAGAACAGTTTGTTCATACATAATTACAAGGGCCATATTTTCAGTGTGTTTGTACATTCTTTCTGGGCATGGCAAATAGATTTCGAAAACCCAGTGCACTTGTGTTTGACAATAATATTGCTGAGAATTGGAAAGTGTTTGAGCAAGACAGGGATGGCCTTTGGTCAACTGGTGCCCTAGGTAAAAGGGCATAACAGCACACCCCCCCCCCCCACACACACACACCACTTGGTGCCTCCAAAATGGTGTACCTACACCATCCAGATAACTTTTATTTTCCTTTTTCTCACAGTTTGTCTTACTCTGCAGTTTATCCTGTATTCATTCAACATATTTTAAAGAAACCATTTCTTTATTACAAAAAAAAATAACCAAATAAATACTAGAAAAGCACCCCTAATAGAGCAGTGCCCTGGGCAGCCACCTAGTTGGCCTATGCCTAAGGCTGGCTATGAGCAAGAGTACGATATTTTCATACAGGCTGCATTTTCTGATAAAGATGACCATACAAAGGCATTTATTCTACTTAATTTAGCTGGGTCAGAAGCCGTGGAAAGGGAACGTTCATTTGTGTATACATTTGCTATCTATACAGGAGAGGGGGATAACCATCATATTGTTGTACCAGCTGACTCAAGGGAGGACCCAGAGTGCTTAAAACATAAATTTAGAGAAATGTGTAGCCCCAGACAAATGTTACTATGGAAAGGCAGTTATTTTACACAAGGGATCGAAATCCTGGTGAAACATTTGCAGCATATATAAACAACCTGAGAAACAAGGCTAAAACATGCAGATCTGGTGATTTAAGGGATGAGTTGATAAAGGACTGACTTGTGTGTGGTATTAAAGATGATGCTGTGAGAAAGATTTTTCTTTGTGACAGTGATTTAGCGTTGAATAAGGCCATTGAGATTAGTCAGATATATGAGCTCACAGAAAAGTACACAAATATGCTTACAAATGAGAATAGAAGGCACAGTGATAAAGCTCATGTTGATAGCATGCAGCATGTGGTTAAAATAAACAGGCCCAAGCACATGGCAGCAACTGTAGCCCTGCAGCACTCACTGGTAAACCTTAGAACTTTCCAGAATATTCTAGAGTTCACACAGTCTCAGTGGAGCATAAGAGTGAGTCAGCAAACTCAAAGCATGGGTCCCAACCCAGTTTGATTGCTAGCTGTCATAACTGTGGTGGAAATCATGAATCTAAAAGGGAAACATGTTTAGCTTTTGGTCAGCAATGCCACAAATGCAATAAGTGGAATAATTTCAAAAGGTTTTGTAAATCAGAAGGCCCACATTCTTTTATTAAAAGGGAACATTTTAAGAAATGAGTTGATAAATTAGAAAGCTGCAACCCTACTTTTATGTTGATGGTGTATCAGTTCTTTATGAAACAGTCAACCCAGTAGATTTAAGGGCAAAGAATGAAGTGTTTTGTACTGTTCTGATAAATGGAAAACCCATAGAGCTTAAAGTTGACAGAGGTTCCAAGTGCAATGTTATATCAGCAGAAACATTTTCTAGAGTGTGTCATGGTGAAAGGCTTGATTTGGCAAGTTGTGCAAAGCTCATTGCTTATGGAGGTGAAGAAATTCAGACTGAAGGCTCAGTAGTGCTTTCATGTTACTCTGTTGGAAGATACTGTGACTTATTATTCTATGTGGTCAAGAGGCAGGTCCAATCATTATTAGGGCTCAGAAACAGTTTGAAAAATGGGATTGATTTAAGGAAGTCCACCCTGTTAGCTTAAAAGACCACTACTCTAATTTCACCCAGTACATTTTTTCTACCTATGCTGATCTTTTCAATGACAAACTAGGCAAACTTCCGTTTGTGTACTCCATGAAGTTAGACCCAGAGGTCAGTCCAGTTATTAGGCCGGCATGTAAAGTTTGTATAGCCATGCAGGACAGAGTCAAAGCCGAGCTAGATAAAATGGTGCGACAAGGTGTGATTTGTCCAGTTGCAACTCCAACTGAGTGGGTATCGTCCATGGTAGTAGCTCATATGAAAAGCTCAGATGACATCAGAATATGTATGGACCCACGAGATTTGAATAAAGCACTAAAAAGACCTCATCATCCAATGCACACAGTCGAAGAAGTCACAGTCTTGATGCCAAATGCCACTGTTTTTTCTGTCTTAGATGTAAAAAGTTCATTTTGGCTAATTTAGATTGACAAAAATTACTCATTGATCACTACTTTCAGTACTCCGTTTGGCCGGTGCAGATTTTTGAGAATACCACTTGAGATAAATTCTGCAAGTGAAGTCTTCCAGCGTGCAATGGAGCAAATTTTTCCTAGGTATCCTTGTGCTATTATACTAGACGACATACTAGTAGGAGATAATGGTGAAGCTGAACATAACAAAAACCTCAGAAAAGTTCTGGGCATGACACGTCAAGTGAATCTTAAGCTCAAGCCACAGAAATGCAAATTCAGGCTACGAGAAGTTACTTATGTTGGTCATTTATTTACCAGTACAGGCCTATGACCAGATCCTTCAAAGCAAACAGACATTCTTGAGATGCCAGCTCCTGACAATGTTCAAGCCCTGCAATGTTTTCTTGACATGGTCAACTACCTAGGCAAGTTCATTCCAGACTTGAGCTAACTTTCAGCACAACTTGGAGAGCTGACATGTAAAGGTGTATTCTGGTTTTGGTTAGAGCAACACCAAACAACATTTGATGTTCTGAAACAGAGAAATCCCAGTCCACCAACTCTCAGATATTATGATGTTCACAAGCCAGTTACACTTTCCTGTGATGCTTCGAAATTTGGTCTTTGTTCAATCATTCTGCAAGAGCATCAACCTTGTGCCTAGGCATCGAGATCTCTTATCCAGACTGAAATGCAGTATGCCCAGAAAGAGCATTTGGCAATTGTGTTTGCATATTTGAAGTTCCATGATTATGTTTATGGTAGACCTAACCAGACTGAAACAGACCACCAAACTCTAGTCACTATCTTGAGAAAACCTATGTATTCAGCTCCAGCCAGACTGCAATGCATAATGCTGAGATTGCAAAAGTATCATTTCAATCTTGTCTACAAGAAAGGCAAACTTCTTTATCTTGCTGATACATTATCCAGATCACCCAGAAATACCACAGAACAACATAAGAATGAGCACCTTGATTTTGAAGTTATCTAACTGAGAATACTTTTTTCCACACATCTTGATGAGTTGAGAGATCACACAGGCACCGATCCAGTTTTACAGAGGCTTAACCACTTTATTAAACAAGGATGGCCATCAAAGCAATCTAGTTTATCTCAAGAAATGCATCCTTATTTTCCATACAGAGTTGAGATTTTGTCTAACAAAAGTATCATTATGAAAGGTCCGAAAGTAATTGTTCCAAAGTCCTTGCAACAAGAGTCCATTACTATCTTGTATCATGGTCACCCAGGAGCTGATTCTACCAAAAGAAGGGCGAGATGACTAGCATTTTGGCCTTATATGTCACTAGACATTGGGAGAACACTTTCATCTTGTTCTGTGTAAAATAGTACTAAGCCACATCAACAGAAGGAACCACTTCAGCTAAACCAAATTCTGGAACTACTTTGGTCGAGAGTAGCCACTGACATTTTCGGGTGGAATGGTCAAGATTATTTGGTGTTAGTAGACTCTTACTCCAATTGGTTCGAGTTTGACCTGCTTCCTAATCTAGCATCCAGTACTTGTATTATTAAGATGGAGTGTCATTTTGCAGTACATGGTTGTCTGCACAAAGGTATTTCTGACAATTGCATGCAGTTTACAAGCCGACAGTTCAAAAGATTTAGTGAAGAATGAGACTTTATTCATGTCACAAGTGGCCCTGAGTACCTACAGTCAAATGGTTTGGCAGAACATGCAGTTCAAAGTACAAAACAGTTATTATTACAGAAATCAAAATGAGATAATAGTGATGTTTTCCTGAATCTCTTGAATCTCAAAAATGTTCCTAATGATAAACATCTTGGTTCACCTGCTCAGAGACTTCTGTTGAGACAAACCAGAACCACATTAAAAATCAGTAGTCAGTTGCTGGTTCCAGGTGTCAAAAACAACAGGTCAGTGAAAACCAATCTGTTGAAGAAGAATTTAACCCAGAAATCCTACTACGATAAAACCAGCAAACCACTCAATCCATTATGAGAAGGAGAAGTGGTAAGGATGCAAACATCCAGAGGTTAAGATCGGATTGTGTCATGAAGAGTATTTGCCCACAGCTGAGATCATACATTGAGAAATCACAGAAGCAGACCTTACGTGGAATTGGAAGCATTTGATACTGATGTCGAGCCTATACCACAGCACATAGCCTGTGAGAAAGACTCTTTATCTCAGAGTGAGTTGTCTAGTGTTCCAATTCCAGATGAAGCTCCAGAGAATATTCCCATTTTTGTGACAAATCCAGAGGTTCCTGATAGGAGTTGTTCACCGAAGACTGTCCCTGTTGCTAAATGTGGTCCAGATTGTTATGTTATGAGATATGGTTGCATCTTTAAACCCTGTAACAGATACAAAGCAACTTGGGCATGAACATTGTGTTTTGTTTCTAATGTCTATAGTAATGCATGTCTAACTCTAATGTTGTTTTTACAAAGGGTAATCTTTTTAAGAGGGAGGATGTAGCTCAATGTGTGTATGTACCTTTAAGAAGCTATCCAAGGGCTTGCATAAGTGTATAAATACTGAGCACTTTCAAGCCTGACTGCCATTTTGTAGTTAGCTGTTGAGATGTAAGCATGTATGTATATAAGGTCTGACTGTTATCTTGTTTTTTTATATTTTATGATGCTGCTATCCATCCTGGTGTGTTTCTATGTATTAAAGCATCTAAACAAAATACCCCACCTGCTTGTCATCAATGTAAGAGAAGGATGAGTGACACACTGTATTGTAAAAAACAGGAAAAAAATGCAGGCAAGACTTTCAAAACAATGACTAATTATGATGCCCTACACCAGTTACTGCTGCTGTCATCTAATTCTTTCGTTTCCATAGCTACTCAGACTGATGCAGTTATCAAGTCACCTCAAAGCACAGATACCCTTCTGTCCAAGTTGGTTAAAATAGAACAGCCAGTACCAGCTGTTCAGAATTTTGCTTTGGGTATCTTGCACATGACTGTTCTAAATAATTCTGAGTCACAAATAAGCAAATGGCTGGCTTTGCACAGGATTTCATTAATACAAAAAACTTACATAGTCTACATAGTAAAATAGTTAACAATTAAGAAATGGATATGTAACATTAACAACACAGGACTGCAGATATAGATGACAGCTGCAGATTCTATAGTTGAAGGTTTACAGGGTTATCAGAGCACTGTGGCACTGAATAATCATTGTTACACTATATCTATCTTATAGTTGTACATTTATTGAACCAAAGTGTTTAACAAATGGCATACTCTTTCCATCCTTATGTACTTCATTAAGTTAGGCCTCAAAAACAGCAACCAGTATTTTTTCTCTCCCTCTTGGTATTTTATTAATAAGAAAATTAGTGATTTGGTTGAGATGGTAGAAAGGGGTTTTGTGTGATAAAAATGCTTTGTATGCTATATGTGAATGTTTTCATATGAAAGTCATAACTACTTGCTCATTGAAAGAACTCTCTTTAAAACTTTTTTTTAACCAGTACGGTTTGCTTAATGTGGTTGCAAGCTTTCTTCTGTTTAAAAATGAAAGTATAAATCACATTTCCTGCTCAAATACAGCTTTTAATCTATTTTCTACATCCGAAAGAATCGCAAGCTGAATTTTACTTACTTGAGGACCACGACCGGTGGTGCAGCGGATAGCGTTGCCGCCTCCCAGCAAGAGGTTCTCCAGTTCGATTCTCGGCTGGGGTGCCTTCTGTGCGGAGTCTGCATGTCCTCTGTGGTCGCGTGGGTTTCCTCCGGGTGCTTCGGTTTCCTCCCACATCCCAAAGACATGCTGTAGGTGGATTGGACACTCTAAATTGGCCCTAGGTGTGAGTGTGTGCATGTGTATGCCTTCTGTGGAAGGTTGGGCACTGGACTGGCAACTCAACACTGTAAAACTCCACTGCCAATCATGAGCGGACAGGTGATGCGCTGTGGTGACCCCTAACCGGGAAAAAGCCGAAAGAAGAAGAAGAAGAAGAGGACCACAATCACGTAGTTGACACACAGTTGCAGCAGGAAGAGCAGTTTGACCTTTGAACTCACTTTAAAACAGGAAATGTTTCAAATGGAATACTGCAATGAAGGGAAATGAAAAAGCAAACAAACAAGTACAGCTCGCCTGATGCAGTCACGAGCTTTCTTCTGTTAGAAATACATTTAATAATCACATTTCCTGCTTGAATGCATTTTTTTATTTATTTTATGCATCTGAAAGAGTCGTTAGCTGAATTTTACTTACTTGAGGTTTGAAATGACGTTTTAGACTCTCAGCTGTCACAGGAACAGCAGTTTGACCTTTGAGCTTACTTTCAAACAGGAAATGCTTTAATTGGAATGTCAAAATGAACAAGGGGAATGAAAAACAAGGTGATGTGTATTAAATTCTATATATTACTATGTGAAGTAAAATAATGGGCAATTAGGAACTGAATGTGGATTTATGTAATATTTTAAAATATAGAAAAAGTTAGTAGGCTATCTCATTTCTAAGTCAAAGCAGGTTTTTTAATTTTAAATGATTAGTTAAGTTATACTTTACTTAACATCTTCACTGGTAAAATATTTATTTATTTAACATCTGTTGACTGGGAAAGTCCAACTGGACACATATCTGTTTTCAGCGGTGGCCCAGGGATTAAAGCTCCAGTAAAACGTACATCATTAAGCAGATATGAACAATGGTATTTACATAGAAATAAGGCAGAAAAACATTAGAAAATATCAGACAGTTCATAGTACAAGCTCATAGTAATATATATCATTTACAAAATATGTATATTATAATTGTTCATGTGTATTTTAGAGAAGCTTCACATAATAAAAGCAAAATATTGCAATCAAGGATACTGGGTTAAAGAAATAATCTCTAGAAAACGAAGAAGTTATTAGAAATGGAAAAGAGAGCAGCAGTGTAAATTGTCTTCAGAAAATGTGTATATATGGTGATGGAAATATAGTATATAAGCTTCTAACCATTTTTTCACATATACTATTTTATACAAAGCATGTATATGTACATTTACACTAATGGATAAACACACACAGATACAGTTAGAGAGTTTTAATCACACACTTAATAACACATACAGGCATATATGCGTAGACATATATATATTAATTTAATAGAACTGTAATATGTTTTGCATTCATATATGTAGGTAAACATGTTTTATTTCTTATCATTCATCTTTTATAATAAAGAAATGTTGTCTTGTAGTGTATTTCCACTTACAAGATGAGTTAATGAGAATTAACTAATACTTGTGTTTATGGGTATGTACATGTATAAATGTGGGTGACCATATGGGCTATATATCTATATATATATATATATATATATATATATATATATATATATATATATATATATGTATATGTATATATATCATATAACTACCACCACTATAATGCTTATTAGTGACTTATATACATTAAAAAGAAAGAGGAATCTAATCTGTTTGGTTTGGTGTAAGAAACAACACAGTGAGACTTTTTTCTTTTGTATGGACTAAAAAGACTATGTAAATAGTAATAAAAACTTAAGATTGAATAATAGACATAACATATTTTGTTATACAGTCAATATTTATGTTTAGTCCTCCATGTCATACATATATAAATGACACACATTGATAATTAAATATTTTCTCTAGTTACTTCAGTGATTTCATACTACATTTAGCTGTTATAAATATGTAGACTACAAGCAATAGCACTAGAAGGTTGTTCTATATTCATAATACATGGAAGAAATCTCACTTTGATCTCATGTGTAGTATTATCTATATTTGTATAAATGAGCTTTAATTTTAATAACAAATGTTATTGAGCTAGTAGAATCATCTTTTAAAATACATAAATATTATTTAGATAATGGATCTTTTGTACTTGTTATTTTAGGTATGATGTCCTTTACAGAAGTCTGTTTTATGCTATCACATCAGTTAGCTTCATTCTATATATATGGGCTGTTCTGATTTTAGATTTGACATTATCTGACATTCTTTTATCTTTGTCTCAGACATCTTATTTAATAGAACTTAAAGATATTAGTTTCTGAATTTATCAAATAGCTGTTATGAATAAGTATATATTGTTAAGATGTGTATCATAATGCAACATTATACGATGGTCTTATTGTTCTACAATTAATGGGTATGTTTATATTATTAATGGATAAGATTAACTTACTGAGAAACAAGTTTAAGGGGGAAGTTTTTTTTATTATTAGGCATTATGTTTTTTTTTTTTTTTTTTTTTTTTTTTGTGGTGGGGTTATATTTACCTAAAATGAGTAACATAGAATGATCTAATGTGGTTTTAACTAGAATATGTCTTTTTACTAATGTTTTGTATTTGTCATTATTATATTGTATAAATAAGGAGAGTCTTATAAGCATAGATATTTACAATTGTTCTATATCTATCTATCTATATATATATCTATATATATATATATATATATATATATATATATATATATATATATATATAATTGAAAATAATTAAAATGAGTGTGCTTAGATATCTAATTAAGGGATATGTTTTAACATTTTATTAAGAAGTAGTAACAATAAGTTAAGTCTAGTTAGTTTTATGGAGTGATTACAAAGTAGTTTGAGTGACTGGATCATCAAACTAGGAATCTGTTATTCTGTATTAGGGGTATTATTAGTCATGTTAATTTGTTTGGTTTTAATTGTAAGGTTTTCATCCATATCAGGAAGTATCAATAACAATTTATTTATTTGTTTTACTAAACCTTTTTATATTAAGGTATAAAGTACTGTATTTTATGATTGTCAGTTTATAAATGTATTTCATTCAATATTAATGGTTTAACTAATCCTTTAAAGAGAGACAGTTTGTTTAAATACCAGCGGTTTCACAAAGCGGATGTTGCTTTTTTGCAAGAAACACATCTGTTGTATAATGATGCAAAAAATGCTTTTAAAAAATATTTAAAAAGATTATTCCATTGTAGTTGGTTTGCATGTTAGATGAAAAAGAAGAGGCACCCTTATACTATGGAAAAATGCTTTGAGTATTCCAAAAGTTATTGATTGTTATGCAGATAAAAACGGTATGTTAGGATTGGTTGTAGTGGGAATTACTAATAAATATTATATGTTTGTTGGCACATATTGGATTCCTGGGATTGGAGCTAAAGTTTCTAAAATTTAGATATAACATTTTATATGAAAAGTGGGATAATTATAGCATGAGATTTTAATTGCACACTATCTGAGAATGATACTACCAGAAAACCCAAATGTTCATAAGTAGCAAAGCAGATAATTCACTTTATTAATACTATGAATTTGAGGAATGTATATGATTTGAGATTACCTAAATCTCTTAATTATACTCATTACTATTTTAGATTTGGTACCCAAACTATTTTAGACAAGGCTTTTGCATCTAATGGCTTGTATTCTGAAATGAATGATGGTTTAATAGTTTTATGTCCTTTAATTGATCACAGTGCAATTACCTTTAACCTCACATTGAAGTCAAATAATTTAATACTTTGTAAGAGTCTTCCTGCATATATGATCAAAATTAATAGTTTTAGGGATTGGTTTATAAATGAGATCAATACTTTTTTTATAGTTCAATAACAATGGAGAAGTTACTGAGATTTTATCAGATGCATTGAAAACTTATTTGAATGGTAGAATTAAAAATTGGTACGCATGTAAAAGAAGACAATGGGATAGAGAATTAAATGAGTAACAATCCAACAAAGATGATTTAAAGTTAAAGAGAAAGTCAAATGATAAATCTGTCAAGTTACAATTGAAATAATTAAATCAAAAATATGTTGATATTCTTAATCATAAGAGTTCAATACATTTAGAAAAATTAAAATTAAAATTACAATCTTATTCTTTAAATTCTAAAAGTTTACATAGACTAGCTATTATATCAAATAAACTGAATAGTTTAAATCATATTAGAGAGATTTTGTATAAATATTATAGCAAAAATAAAATAGTGACCAATTTATCTGACATACTAGAATGTTTTAGAGACCATTATGAGCAAACAATAATGGTAGTAGTCTAAAGAATAGTAACATAGAGGTAAGTTTTTAAAAAAGATAATATAAACTATAAGCTAACTAGAGAGCAAAGAAATAGAACTAATAAACCTTTCTCATTTCAATAATTATAATAGCAAATTATAAAGCTTAAAACTAATAAAGCTCCTGGTTTGGATGGAATAATTCCTGAGCTTTATAAATGAATCCCTGATAATGCATTAAAGGTTTTATTGAAAGCATTAAATGAAATTAGATATACTTATAGTGCACCTCTGTCTTGGAGATTTTCTATTTTATCACCTATTTTAAAACAACATAAGGATCCTAAACTATGTTCTTCATATCATCCTATTTGAGTTATAAATGCAGATTATACAATGTTTATTTCAATACTAGCAAATAGATTGATTATTATTTTGTCAGGAATTATAAATAATGATTGTGCAGGATTTATACTAAATAGGAGGTTTCAAGATAACATTATTAGACTCAATATGTTAAAAGATTTGGCAAATAAGAACAAAAATAACTTTCAATCGTAAGTTTGGAGTTAGATAAACCTTTGACTACATTAACTGGAATTACCTGTATAAAGTTCCTGAAGAATATAAGTTCTCCTTAGAGTCCATTACCTTAGTTACAAAGCTTTATAATACCTCATCTGCATTTGTCAAAATAGTTATTTTCTTTCTAGATCATTTTAAATTTTAAAAGGTACAAAGCAAGTATGGCCATTATCTCCTTTGTTATTTACATTAAGTATAGAACCATTTGCTAATTATATCATCTCTAATAAAAATATAATAGGCTTTTCAATTGCTGAGAAATGCTCTTCTAAAATAGAACTATTTGCAGATGATATTTTAATAACTATTTGGTAATATAGAATCACCATTAAATCATATAATCAATTCTATGCAACATTTTGAAGAAATTCCAAGGTTGAAATTTAATCATAGTAAAACTATTACTTTGTTAATTAATAAGAATTTAAATTCTGATCTTTAAAAAATATAATAGTTTTAAATGAGAAAACATACAAATTAAATATCTTGGAATTATTATAAAATATATTTGTAAAGAGTCAATGTTAGTAAAGTATAAATATTTAATTCAGTTTCTCAGTTAATCTCATGATGGAATAAATTATACAAAGTAAAACAAGACTGAACAAACAGTGCTATAAAAAACAAAAATAAATAACCAAAACCACTGAAACATTAACGGAGTTCAAATGATAACAACTGTATTAATGTTCAAAACTTTATTTGCATGCTTTTGTCAAATCAGACTTCCTCAGAAACATTTAATGGACTCAAAGAACTCAAAATGTAAATGTTTAACAGATCAGTAAAACAGTATAATCAATTAACAGTCTTAAAATCAATTTAAAATTTGATTAATTAATTAAAGAACCACAAACATCTATAAAACCTTGTATACAAAAAGTTTCATATAAAACATATACAAATATATGCAGACTTCTAAATTTAATACTATTTATTGACCCTCAACCTTTTCTCTTTTAAAAAGCATTTAATATTAATATATCATTGAGTCCTGGAAACTTGTCTGCTTTTAACCTAATCTACCATTCAATTTCCCTAATCTTTAAACTATTCCTATAACTGCCCCCTTCAAATCAAAAGGAACCTGTTCCAAAACTGTAAATATGAACTTTTTTGTATTTATCACAGCTGGTTGTATGTTTATATAGGGCAGTTTTGTGATCTTTAACCTTTACAGAATAAAGGTGCAATTTAATCTTTTTCTCTAAACTTTGTGTAGTCATGCCGATGTAAAATAGCATGACATCCTGAACTCACTTCTATATAAACCACCCCTTTAAACTTACAACTGTATCTCCCTGAAATCTGAATGGTATAATTTATATGTTCTAAAAATAAATCTACATACTTAACAGGTTCCACATTTAAACATTCCTTTTTTCTTTTCAGTAATAGGTGGGTCAATTTTGGTGCTATCATTTTGTAACAGAGTTCTGAAGCTGTTAGTTCTTTTATTTACAAAGATGGGCTCACAATGGAATAAATTATATTTCACTATGGAAGATTGACTTGCTTTAATAAAAATGGTAATTATACCCCAAATTGTGTCTTTTATTCAGTCACTAATCTTATCCCCTACAAAAAGTTTTTTTTTTTTTAAAGAAAATAAATTCTATTCTTCCTAAGTTTTTATGGTACCCTAATAAACCAAGGATATCTTTGGAATAACATATGTAAAGTTGGAATGAAGGGTGTATAGGCTTTCCAAATATTGAAATATATGCCAAGTCAGCAAGCATCAAATTTTAGTGCTATGGTTAAACTCTGTAAAAGGCAAAAGCATGAGTATAGATACCCAATGAATACTCTTGGGGCAGTGGAAAAAAATGGTTAAGCAGAAAACTGGGAGTGAAACAGTAATGCATAAAATGTCAAGAATTTCCTCAAATTTGTGTGAATATGAATATGCAAGTAATTGTCTTTCACATTCAAAGTCAACAGAAAAGCTTGAGAAAGAAAAATTGGAAACAAGGATTTAAGGATCAACATTTTTAAACTTGGAACCTTTAGAAAGCTGTTGAGAGAGGACGGATCCAAAATGGGTCTCCAATTTCTTTCCTTCCTTGGAACCATAAAAAGTCCGAAGTAAAACCCTTTTCTGAGCTGATGAAATTGAATCAATTCTATTGTTTCCTGACAGAACAGCTCCTGAAGAAATGGTAAGAGTAATGGGATGTGGTCTGCATGATTCCCAGGAGATTCCTGAATGAACTGGAGGAAGAATAAAGGACATTCTGTAACCTTTTTTTGATGATGGAAAGAGCCCACTTGTCTGTTCTGGATTCCCAGACAGGAAAACATACATATATAATTTCTTGGGAATGATAAAAGGGGACTGGCCGAGGTGTGTGTGTGTGTGTGTGTGGGGGGGGGTAAGGCAAAAGATGAAAGGCTGGTTTGTCAGGAAAAGGGGGGGTTGGACCTTTTGTACCCCTGTTGTGGTTTATCCCAGAAATTCATTTCAGAGGCCTTTTTTCCCTTTTTAGGAAAGTTTCTGATCTTTTCAAAAAAAAGGAGCCAGTCTTAGAACGGAAGAAAGAATGAAAGATTTGGCTGAAATCCTGCATAATCTTATTATTTTGCCTCTCTCTCTTGTAAAGGTTTGCAGCAGCTGTTCCAAAAAAGGTGTTCTATTTTGGGGGGGGATCCAGAAGTTTGAACTTAACATTCTCTGGTAAGGATTGACCCTTAAGTCAATAGAATCTTCTTAGTACAAAACCAGTAGCAACTGTCCTCAACGATGCATCAGATACATTACAGATGCACTTGACTGAGTGCATATCAACTTGAGAGGCAGAGTTCAGAAGAGAAAAGGCAGAAGTCTTATTTTCTGATTCTGGCAAATCTGACAAAACTTTGTTCAAGTCTCCCAATACAGACAAAAGGTATTTAACACTATGAGTTGGATAGTTTACGGCAGGAGGGTGGCGTAATGGTTAAAGTGTTTGCCT
Organism: Protopterus annectens; assembly: GCF_019279795.1. Taxonomy (NCBI): domain Eukaryota; kingdom Metazoa; phylum Chordata; order Ceratodontiformes; family Protopteridae; genus Protopterus; species Protopterus annectens. Next base: position 303,848,282 of record NC_056748.1, read on the forward strand.
TACAAACACAAGGTGCAGGGTTTGAGTCTCACAAGGGATAATTGGCTAGGCTTAAAATGGCTCGCAAGGGCAGTTAGCTTAGTACTAATCTATGAACCTATGAACCTATATGATGTTAAACAGAAACCAATACAAGAAAGAATATTGCTTGTTATTAATAAATTCTTAGTAGACCCACATATTCAAATTGTAGTTAATAAATTTCATTAGATCCTAAAAGATTGCTGTTTGAGTAGTAGTAACAACTGAATTTCCATTTCTTTTATTAATTGTATTCTTTCTACATTTAGGAGATATTTGATTAATGATGATAAGACTAAAATCTTATATTTTTATTGTTTCCTATAGCTTTTACCAATGAATGTTTAGAAACATGTAATTTGGGTAAAATGTTAGATTTTAAAGATAGTAGCTTAATCTTTTGGCATCAGTTCTCAAATGATAATAAAGTACATTCAGTGGATTATATTTTAGATAGATATAATTTAGGAAAAATTAATTGGTTGAGTTTACAAAGCTGTAAACAGTTTGTAAATGATAAAGCTAGGCCACTTCTAGGCTATGTGAAGAGCATGCATGGCTATGGTTCCTCCTTGGCAGCATATTAATTATGGCTCATTGATGAGGGAGAGCACAGTAACACTGATTTTGAATCCATTTAAGTAACACTGTAGAGGCTGGCAGTACTTGTGGACTGTCCACAAAACTTCTGGAGAGTTTGCGAGTACAGCACAATACCTTTTGGCCCATTGACCTGGACTGAAGGATAAACAACATATAATACTGCATAAAACTGAAATTTTATTTTTTTATTTTATTTTATTTTTTTACATTTTATGTCCATGTTTGCACGGTGCAGTGTGGTGAGTAGCAGCTATGCTTAGCATTGCTCACATATACAGTGCACATCTGCTAGACATCTAAAAATAGAAACTGGATGTATTTAATTATTTTATTTATTTATTTATTTTTTTACATGTGCTTTTTTGTGCTGTGCAGCATGTTGCTTAGTTATGCATAGTGCTGCTACATATACAGCTGACAACTGCTAGACATCTAAAAATAGAAACTGGATGTATTCCATTGCTCTAGTTCTACTGTGCTTACAACACTCAAACACATGCAGTAAAGCTGTGCTACTCTTACAGACACCTTGTACTGCATGTGAAGATATACGAGTGCTCTTCACTATCCCTGTGGGTAGAAAATAATAACAAAATTCAAACCACCACACTGTAAAATACCAGTTGTTTACTAAAACACTCAATGTAAGTGCTTTCAGGTGAAGTACCCTTCATCAGACACCCGAAAGCATTTACATTCAGTGTCTTAATAAATAACTAACTGGAATTTTACAGTGTGGTGGTTTGAATTTTATTATTTTCTTCAGTTGTTCTGGTTGCTGAATTCAAACCTTTAGTGCTCTTGGTCCTATTTTGATTTTTTGGTATCCCTGTGGGTAAATAGGTTGGGTCATGGCCTACAGTATAGTAGGCCTTGGGTTCAAGTCCTGAATAGTCATACTTTTTGCATTTATTGCTGTGAAAATGTGTCAGGTGACGGAAACATTGGTTTTGTTTAAAATTTAAAAATTGTTACATTTGGAAAAGCTATGTGATGCTAAGCAGTGCTTAAACATGGTCAATGGTCTATTCCCATTTATGTGCTGCTAAGCTACACGTACACATGGCTTGTGCGAGTTTGTGCAATGCTAAGTGAAGCGGTGCTTTTTTGAAAGCTACAGCATGAAGTGTAAGGGTAGTAATGCAGCTATGTAAAGGCCAATCAGTGGGAATTTCACATCATTCATTGGAGTTCTAACTTCGCTATGGATATGCCACCTGCTGCTGGAGAAGGAGTTCATTCTTATGCGCAGAGGTGGGGAGTGCTGGAGTCCAAATTTTTGTTGGACTCTTGGTTAAGAACTGTGAACTCTGGCTGCTGCAGGGTGATTACCAGGGCTCATAGTGTAAGTCTGAGGCCTGGGATCAGTCAGCCAGGGAACTTACCAGTGCTACTGGTATCCCTGCACTGGTGAGGAATGTTGTCAGCACTACGACAATCTGAAGCATAGAAAGAGGGGAACCTTGGACACCTGGGTCCAAGAGGCTAGGGCTGGGAAAACCCAACAGATATGTCAGTATGTTTGCCAGTAATTTAGAAATATACAAGCTGAACCTGTGCAATTCTGGTATGCATAATGGTTTGGTTCTCTTCCCACAGCTGCAGAAGAGAGGACTCACAATGTCTTGTCCCATTCAGGGCACCTGGCCAGGATGAGGCAATCATGTGGTAAGTAGGAAACATCAAAGTAATAATTTAATGCATATTGTAATTATACAATAAATTACTTACAAGATCTGCAGTCTTAACAGTCAGGTATGACATACCAGGGATATCCTACATCTTTATTAATGTGTCACTGTCTACCTGAAATGGTAGAGAAAGTTAAAATAAGTAAGCATCCAGTAATGTGTAGTATAGCTTCCAAAGATCCGTTAATGTTGGGGAACTACCCGGATTAAGAGTCACTGTTCAAGTCTGGTCATTGTCTGAAATATGCTGTAGGTTGGACTCAATAAATGAACAGGGTATGTGGGTTAGTTAACAGAAGTCTTACACAGCTATCCATGTTCTACATGTCAAAGTTGAGGCAACATTAATCAATATATTTTAAAGGTTGATGATGCTTTGATAACTAATGTTTTCAAATAAAGTGTTCATTATTCCTGTATTCACTGCATGTGTGTTCTAATCTGACATCAGTGAAGTTTGACATGTAACTGAGTAAAGAATGCAGCAAAAAATGTCAGTAATAAATGTAGTGCAATACCTAGAGTAAAGTTCAAGCATGTGTTCTGCTCATATTGTTTGAAATGATGCTGTATATTCCACTCAGTCAATGAACATGGCATTTGGGAAAGTTAACTGAAATCCTGGACAGCTATCCATGTTTCCAAATGCCAGATTTTACAAGACATTATCAATAAAGTTTAAAACGAGATTGCGCTTTGATAAGTAATCTTTTCAAATAAATGTTCATTATTTCGGTATTCACTGCATGTGTATTCTAATCAAGCAACCAGCAATGGAAACGTAACTAAAGAAGGTAGGAGTGGACCCTGGGAGAACTTAATTGAAAGTTGAGAAACAATTTGGCAAATTAAATTAAATGCTTCTGTCCCCCCAGGTTTGAAAAAGCACATTTCCATTGCTGGTATATTATGTCTTAAATATTATATGGTTTAAAAGCTAAACTTTTTTTTGTTTGTTTTTTTTGTTTTTAGGATTTTATCATAGGAGGCTTTTTTTACAATATTCATGTTTTTATAAACAGTTTGAACATTTTTATTGGATGTTTTTAGTCACATGATAAGAAGTATTTAAATGGTATAAATGAAGGTGTGTTTTATGGATTCAGAAGTCCTAAGATATAAACAGATGAAAGCACTTAATCATGGTTTGATTTTTTGCATCAGTTTGTGTAAAAATAAAGTTCTTTTTGGATGGTGCCATTTCACCAGCATTCTGTTTTTTGCTTCAGCTATTTGTTTTTTGGTTCTTAGTTTTTTATAAGGTTGTTGGAATCAACTTATGTTTATTTTTACCTTATGTTTATATTTAACTTTAGTAAGTGCCACAAGGTAAGCCAGTTCCAGGCAATCCAACTACCTTGGCTCCCTTGGCCATGGCAGCTGCGGCCATCACGCTTGGCCCATAGCCTGGTGGTGCCCCCTCTGCTGCCCTTACATTAGCTGGGCCATATAGTAGTTCTGCCGTGCAGGCTGGGGTTGGTCCCACCTCTGGAAGTGGAAGTGGAGGGGGTGATTATGTCACCCATGAGGAACTGCTAGGCATGGTGCATGGGCTGCTGTGCTGAACTCTTGGTGCATGCTTACACTAGATGGAGAGCATGCTGTCCATCCTACTGAGGCAGCCTCATCACACACGCCTGTGTCAACCACTGCCTCCACAACAGCAGTAAAGGTACAGTGCTGACAGACCCATGGTTGAAGACTTGAGTCACACTGTTACCATCTCTGACATCCATGGGACTGGAATTCCACAACACCCTTCCCAACCAAGGTGTTCATCTTCCCTCTCATGTCATACACCAACCCTGTCTGCTGTCTTGTCTGTCTGCAAAAGCTTCTTCACCTTCCCAACTTACCTCCCCCACATGTACATATGTCCCTTTCCCAACATTCCACTCTCACTTTAAAATAAAAAAAATGGGCATCTGTGCCAAAAAAAAAAAAAAAGAAAAATTATCCCATACATAAATCTCCATTTCGCATACATGTCCACTGGAAGCAGTTTGGTCCAATTGGCTTGACAACACACTTATGTTGTCTAGACTCCTCTCTCCCTGGGGGTGACAGTCCAATTTCAGGTAAAACATCTATTAAAGTACACAGTCGTTGCTGTACAAGAAATGAACAGCTATGGTTCTTTCTTACACCTTTCCTGCACATACCTACCTGCCTTTCACTATGTTTTCCCCCCTGCTTACACCCCATTTCACCTACGTCCTATCTCCCCATGACACTGTGCAATGCACAGCATTGCTAAGCTTAGCTAAATCACATTATGTTGATATATGTGTGTGAAATAATAATAATAATAATAATAATAATAATAATAATAATAATAATAATAATGTTCAAAATGTACACCTGCGCCCTATTTAGGACCCACAGCCATAGCACCTGCAGACCAGTGCATCAACCTACCAAGCCACACAGCTGTTAGTTAACACAGATGGTTTAAACAAAGCATACCAATTGCCTAGATACCGTCATTAAGCATGATTAAGCAGGGCTGCACATCTCGCCGCCTCACACAAATGTGCTTACAGTAATGTAAAAAATGGGAGTGTGACTTGGAGTCTGGTACAGGAATACATCACTAGAAAGTCAGACACAGACTAATGGATGTAAGTGAGGTTCTAACAGCAAGTAAATGTGCACGTCTGTCTACAACATTTAAAATACACCTGCTAAAACATTAATGGCAAAATAAGTGCTTAACTGGGACTCTGGTGGAGAAATACATTCCTATAAAGCCATGCACATAATAATGGATGTAAATGAGGTATGCAATAGCCTGTAAGTGTGCAATTATATGTTGTAAAATATACTTCTTGTGACAGTGTGTCAGTAGCTCAGTCTGTTAAATGCTTTGGAAACATTAACTTTTGGTGCCCACGGTCCTGGGTTCAACTCCAGTGGTGTGTAGCATTTAAAATACATGCATGTATAAATCACCATTGTGAATTTTGGAATGAATGACTATATCATCAACCATTTATCCACCAAATGCATTTCAGATGGAATGTCTGCTGTTCAATTATGGAAGTCAAAGGCCTGCTGATAGGAACACAGTTAACATATTCGTATTGCAACACTAGAGAGTGTCAGGTCATGCATTACTATGCATTTGTAGGTTCATAGGTTCATAGGTTCATACTAGGCTATCTGCCCTAGGGCATTTATAAGCCTAGCCAGAGTGTGTATGGCTTTCGCCACCCATATTAAATTAATTTTGCTATGCCCTTTTTCAAGGTTAGTATACTGTGCCTCTGTCTAACAGTGACACAGAAGTGATACCCGGGGTAAACCTACGATCTCCCATCCACTCATCAAGATTCCTCTTGAAGAGAGTCAATGAGGGACTCTGCCTAACCTGGACTGGGATTTTATTCCAGAGTGAAGGGAGCCTCTGGGTTATGAATCTGTCCCTCCAGCATGTCCTATTTATTTCATTGCTGAGGTTCAAGTCCCTCGAGCGCGTAGCTCAATGGGATTTGGATTTTCTGAGGTGTAGCATGTCCATTAATTCTGGGTTGGACATGGCTTTATACATCAGGCACAGATCCCGTCTGAGCAGGCGGTATGCCACTGAGTAGAGCTGGAGTTTCTTTAACCGGGCAGCATACGGCATCTGTTTGAGCCCCTTGATCCTCTTGGTGAGGTACTTTTGGGGTCTTTCCAGTTGCTGCAGGTGTCTGGTAAGGTACATCCCAAAAGGGGCATTGTACTCAATTATGGGCCTGATGAGGGATGAGTAAAGAGGCACGATGACCTCCCCTGATCTAGATGTGAATCCCTTCATGATTAGGTGGGCTATATAAAATGTTTTTCTAACCACTTTGGCCACGTGGTTGTCAAATGAGAGATTGCTATCAACTTGGGTCCCCAGGTCCCTAATTACTTCTTCTGTACTTAATGGATTACCACCTATGTGGTAATTTGTGGGCACTTTGTTTTGCCAAAGGGATGACTATACACTTTTGGCGTTTAGCTTGAGGCCATTGCTCTGGCACCAGTTGTCTGTTTCTATGAGGCCCTTTTGGAGGATGCTTGTGTCAGCTGGAGAGTCTATTATGGCACCCAGTTTGCAGTCATCTGCGAACTTGGTCAGCCACATTCCTTCCATGTTGGCCTGTACCTCCGAGAAATATATACCGAACAAGAGACGTCCCAGGACTGAGCCTTGTGGGATGCCACTTGTAACTGGTTTGGAGTCTGACATGGCTCCAGCTATTCTAACCATGTGGGTTCTGTCCTTGAGCCAGTTTGCAACCCATCTAGTGACATAGGGGTTTATATTTAAGCTGGTGAGCTTATCTATAATGCCCGAGTGGGGTATTGTATCAAAGGCTTTTGCGAGGTCCAGGTAGGCTGTGTGGACCACCTTCTCCTTGTCAATGGCCTTGGTGACTGTTTCAAAGAAATCGACCAGGTTCAAGAGGCAGGATCTGCCCTTAAGAAAGCCGAACTGGGTAGGATCCAGTGTCTCAGGTCCCCAATATCTTTATTTATAAGGTCCATGATGATCCTTTCCATAGCTTTGCAGACCAAGCTAGTGAGACTTATGGGGCAATAGTTTCCAGGATCCGTTGAGGCACCACCTTTGTGGAGAGGGACCACTGTTGCTGTACGCCACTCTTTGGATACATATCCTGTAGTAAGGCTGAGATTGAACAGTAGTTTTAGGTTTGGGTTTAGCTTTTCTTGGAGTTCATGTAGGACGCAGCCCGGGACACCGTCTGTTCCCATTGATGCTGTGTTTCTTGCTTTGGAGAGGGCAGCTCTTACCTGAGCATCTGAGATGTCAGGGGGGCAGCACTCTGCTGGGATAGATATAAGCCCTTTTGGTGGGGAGGGGGGGAGAAGTTTGCGCTGAACCTGTCAGCTAGCATGTTGCCAATGTCTGTGGGTTCGGTGTATTTTTTGTCATTTTGGACTAATTCTGAGCATATCTGGGAATTCCCACCCAGGTTCCTAACATAACTAAAGAAAGCCTTGTGATTATCCTTAGTGTCCTGTGCAATTTTTCTCTTGAAGCTGGCCTTAGACGATTTTATGAGTGCCCGCAGTTTTTTGCTAATACTGATCAGAGATGCCTTCCCTTTTTGGGATTTTGCTCTATCATGTAGTAGCTTCCTCCTTCTATTGTATAGTTTGTTTATGGCTGGGGTCCACCAGACAGGACATCTGCGTTTGGAGGATTGGGTCTTGGTTTTATTTGGGATTGCATGATCCATGCATTCCTGAAGGTGTTCATAGAATGCGTTTATAAAGGATTTTGCAGTCTGGGCCGTATTATCCACAGGCCCGGGGGCTTTGAAGGATTCCAAAGGATTTTAAGTTATGTAATAAAAAGAAGACCCAGTAATACCAGACTGCAGCATACAATAATTTTCTACTGATATTACAGATAAGCACAGCTGCACAACTAACATACACATATGGAGGTCATGCTAGCAACAAGGATTGCCAGCACACATGCTCCAGATGACTACCTTCTGTTTAGGTAATATGTGGCTGGTGACTCCTGTACTGTTTTCTTAGACCTGCATGCTATATTCTATATACCATATTAGTGTTAGTATAGCATATGTGGGCAGTTTATCACATATCAATATTGCTCTGGTCTATTTGTGCTTCATTTATTCAGTGGTATGCGTTAAAGTTCTACTGAATTTTGGAATTGCACTCTACCCTGATAGTAATGTTTTTGTTTCATATTTCATGCTTGCATTTCTCAGCTATGGTATTCTGTCTCTCCTGTACTTCCCTCCATCTTCTTCAGTGACCCTACTAACTGCAGCTGTTTCATTCTCTCCATTCTTATTTTTAGATTTCCACAGCTCCTGCAAACAGATTCCTCAGCCATTCCCCTTCTAGTGGTCCACGGCAGTTTTTACCTTCTCTAGCAACTTCATGAAGCTGGCCACTAAACAGTAAAAGGAAACAATCATCCTGAAAGAAAAAGGACTAAAAAAGCATTGTAGGTGCACCTGAATTCCACAATATTTTTGGCTTATCATTGTATTAACTACATAGTGCATTTTGTTAACTGTAAGGCAGGGACATCAGCTGCCCCCCCCCCCCCATTCACAAGCTAGCATTTCTTGTAATCTTTAATTACAAAACTCCTTAATATACAGTCTCTTATCATTTTAGTAGTTGTTCCTGACTCCCAGCTAAGTCAAACACACTAAAGTTAACAAGTACAAATACACAGCACAAGGTTTCTGAATTGGCTAAACAGCACATTATAGGCAATAAAGATATTACTTTTGTTCTGTAATGTCCTACATATATTCTACATATATCTTACATTTGCTAATAGATAAACAGCTACTAATTGTTTTTTGAGCTTTCTCATACTATTCTCATATCTCGGGTCGTTCGCACTCGCTACGCTCGGGGTCACTTCACTCTCCACCCACCCCCATATCATTTCCATTATACCTAACCATTGTTAACACCCACTCTGCACCTTACTTCCCCTTCCTGTTCTCCACACAAACCAGAAATAACCCCACCCCTCTCCTGCACTACACTAGCAAACTATTACTTCTCCTTCCACTATCCACATTACTCCTACTCCCCTACTCAAACATCACCTAAGCAACATACTCACACATACCTACCAGCAAAATAAACCTACTAACTCCCCAATTGACAATTTCAGTATTCTAGCACTCAATACTCTTACCAATCATGCCTTTCTCTACTACTCTTTTTCTTGTACTACCTCCATTACTCCTCCTTCACACTCTCACCTCACGTAATATCCAGTTATCTCCTATTCTCAGAGTTCCTACAATACCTCATACTAGGGATACCTCATCTCCTTATCATTCATTTGCTATTTTTGCTTCCTGTCTTTTCTACTGAAACTCCTCTTCCTAAAATCAAAATTCCCACCACCTACACCATATTTCCTAAAAATAAAACAAAGTATTTTATCTTTAACTTTTACAAATATAGCTGCCACTACTACCTTAATGTTCTTCTACTTGCAGGAGATATTCGTTCCAACCAGGTCCCACTCAACACAACTCCACTGATAATTATACTCCCAGTAACCTATATACCTCTGCCCCCCCCAAACAAACAAATCTCCTTTTACTCAATAAACTCTAGAAGTATATTAAACAAAGTTAGTGAACTTCATGCTTGGATCTCGAGCCATACTCCTGATGTCATCACCCTAAGAGAAACTTGGTTAAAACCCCAACAGCATGACAAAGACTTTCTCCCTCCTGGCTATAGTACACTGCATCTTGACCGCCAAAAGAAAAGGCGTGATGGAGTTGCCATTGTTTACTCTAACCACCTTACTCTGACAACTCCTAATAAAACTATCCAGTCCTTTTCTCCTGCTTAAATACTGACAGCCAACCTTGTCCTTAACACCCATACCACCATCACAATAGTAGCAATCTACATTCCCCCGGGGGATGACATACCCCTGCTGGGACAGCCAACCTTGTCCTTAACACCCATACCACCATCACAATAGTAGTAATCTACATTCCCCCAGGGAATAACTTACCCCAGCTGGAAAACATTCTCTCATACTTCTCTCAGCATATTCCTAATGAAACCATTATTCTTGGTGATGTCAATATTAATTGGTTAACCCTCTGTACCCCATATTCTTCCTTACACATCAGCTTGTATGGCTTTACTCAACTTATAACTGATGCCACCCATACCAACAACTCTCATACACACAGCACCCTTATCAACTGGATTCTAGTCTCTCATCCCTCTAAATATCACAATCCTGAAACCCTTCCCAACACAGTGAGTGATCACTCCTCAATAAAAGTACTTAGATATATCCCTCACTTTACTAAACAGCATAGATTTATCACATGCCGCAAGCTTACTAACTTCCACCCTGACACTTTTAAATATCTTCTCTCTAAAGTTAACTGGAATTTCCTTACCCAACTCCTACTTGACGATGCCGTCCTGTCTTTCAACTCCACCTTTTTCAGTATTCTTGACTCACTTGCCCCACTTCGCACAGTCCATATTAAATCTAATATATCTCCATGTCTATCAAATTCCACCCACATCCTAATGAAAAATAGAGACGGAGCATGGAAAACATGGACCAAAACAAACCTCTCTGCAGACTTGCTAAAATACAAAGAACTTAGAAATCAGACCAAAAAGCGTATTAATAAAGATAAAAGAGACTTCTACTATAATCAACCCTCAGCCTTAGAATCTAACCCCCAAAATTTTTGGAACTCCTTAAAACACATACTACATCCTGGTGGTCCCTGCTCCCCCAGTCTTTGTCCTCATAACACTCCCAAAGATACTGCCTCTACCTTCAACACATATTTCATTGACACTGTATCCAAACTATTTAACCCCAGTGCCAATTCATCTACCTTTAATAATATTTCTAACCACTCCCTATCAAATCCCACTATACTCTCATCAAATTTTTTTCCCTCAAACCTATACTCACTAGCTACATCAAATCACTACTTTCTAAACTCAAACATTCCTCAGCTTCTACCAATAACATTCCTTCCCTTTTCCTGCAGTTAGCTGCTGACTCTCTTGCTCTCCCTGTATCTATCTTAATCAACCAGTCCATTTCAGTCCAAAGTCCCTTCCATATGGAAACAATTCTTCACTCTACCAATACATAAAGGAGGTAACTCCTCAAACATCACTAATTTTAGACCAACTGTCATCCTCTATCCTCACTCTAAAGTTCTAGAAAAATGCATACATAAACAAGTTATTCACTACCTACTCTCTGAAAATCTGCTTACACCTACTCAACATGGCTTTATACCAACGCATAGTACTATTACTGCCCTACTATCATTCCTTAATACTATAGCCCTTGCCAGAGATAACAACAAAATTGTCTCCTGCCTATTCTTAGATCTCTCTAAAGCTTTTGCCACCGACTCTCACCCTCTCCTTCTGCACCAACTAACCAACCTTAACTTCTCCTTTGCTATTGTTGCATGGTTTTCCAGCTACCTCATTGACAAATCTAAAGCAGTGAAGTGGCAATCTGCACTCTCCCCTCCTTTCCTAGTTAAAATGGGTGTCCCTCTGGGTTCCATCCTTGCTCCACTACTTTTCAACATCTTCACTAATCTTCTTTATTCTTCCTGTCCTCAGTCATCACTGGCCAATACGCTGATGACACTTCTGTCATCACTATTGCTGACTCTCCCTTCAAACTCATGTGTACAACACAGACTTCCTTTAACTCAGTAGAAAACTGGCTCTCTGATAACCAGCGTATCCTTAACACCCCAAAAATGAAGCAACTGCTTTTTCTTCCTAAAAGCTACAACCACATTAAATCCACTTTCACAATCCTGTCCCTCAATAATGCACACATCAAGGTGGAAACTAGCACTAAACTCCTTGATGTCATTATTGACGACCAACTTAAATTCGATCTGCACATTAACAACTGTATCAAGAAAACCCATTAGAAACTAGGGCTCCTCTACTGCAACAAAAAGTTTCTCACCAGTGAAGCTAAAGTAAATCTCTCTTATGCCTACAACCACAAGTAAAAGGAGGCAGGGTGCCCGAAAAAAACAGGAACCAAATACAAAGACACAAACCAGGCACCAATACCAAGAGGTCCAGTAAAATATGATATCCACTGCAAATTTCAGAATTAAAAGCCCTTTATTCACATAAACGCACCACTTAATGTAGCATTTTCATTCAAAATGGACTTCATCAGATGTTACAAAGTGATCAGCTGTAACTTCCTGCTATATACCCCCACTCCCTGTTTTTAATTGAATAATTGTATAATTAAATAGTGCACATTTAAACAAGAACACACAATTAAATTGCAACAATCTAAGTCCAACCCCACTAATTCAAATATATATATATATACTCAAATCCCCCATAGTAAAAAATACAAACATGAACTTTTATAATTCCGTCCAAAGGACTGAATAAAATATGTATATGTGTATAAGTAAAATAAAATGAAATATGTATATGTATGTTACATAAAATGAAGTAAAATAAAATGAATACATCTGAAGTCAAACTAGTTTCTGAGATAAACCAATTCAATACAGCCTAAATGTAGTCAAACACTACTATCCTGTGGTGGAAGACCTCAACTACAGGCTATAATTTTGCATTTTAATTATGCCTTAGAACTCATATTGTCTGTGATGGAACATCTGGTTGGAGTTGACTGTCAGACTTGTGGACAGAGGTCAGCTACTACATCTACTGAAGTCCATATGGCTGTGCAATCGCGCTCCCACAGTGGCAGTCCATTCAACACTCCAGAGGGAAGTGTGCTGTCCACACCAAGACATTGCAGCCCATGGGCTCATGGTCCTGGGTGGTCTTCTGGAGAACACAGTCCCAGCAGACAGCAGTCATCCTCAGGTATTAGCCCAGCATCTGACCTTGGGCATGGAGGTGCCAGTGAAGCTCCTAGAAGAGCCAGTTATCATGTTTGGAGGCAGAGATGATGAACTGTCAGCTGTACCATGCATGACTCAAAGCTGTCCGACATACATTCACATAGTGCTAGCACTGAGCTTAGTTGTGATCATACAGGCAATCACACACCACTGTCACACTCAGGTCACCTACAGACACACACATGCCACTTTTACACGCTCCTGTTTCCTTTTCTGCCTCATACACGTGCTTGACAACCTATTGGGTCAGCCTAGGTCTCCTGCATCCCCATACAACACCCTCGGCAAGTGATGATACCTGTGCCACATCCCTGTCATTATTCTCATCGATGCAGGGAAATGAAACTACATGTTTGATGCACAGGGTGACTAAATTAATATGTATTTGTTTCATCCATTGTTGCCTTTGACATGCTACTTGTATTGGTCAGTCACACAGCTTGAACGCTGCTATTTTTAATGTGTAAACCACATTATGTTGTGTACGTTATTTTGGATGCTGTTGTAATGGCTGTGTAGTCACACAATGAAAGGTGTCTCATAGCACTGTTTACGTTTCACTTTCAGGACTGTGTAGGACACATCCATGAGTTCACATCTACAATAAACCCATCAATGTCAGATCACAGGATGGAATGACAGCACAGAAGAAAAATGTCATCAGAAAGGTAAAACAGTATAGTTGCATGGCTCCATAGGTTCAGATATGTATAATAGGCTAACAAAAACAAGATTGAATTTCATCCTAGCCATGCATCCCTAAACTCTGACAAGGTCTGATACCTTTGATAAGTATAAGCACTGCTTACCTACTAACCAAGGTTTTGGGAGCTGACACATGGACAAGCCAGGGCATGTGAGGTGAATCATCCACAGTTTCCCTGTGTCCATTAGAAACATTTTTCCTAAAGCAGTTATCATTGTCATGTTCCCTATCCTGTTGTGTAACTTGCACGTGATTTGCATTAGGGTGGAACTGTGCTTCACATGCATGTAGAGCCTATTATATATTGGGTGTAGTGTCTGGGCTACATACCTGTCTGCCCAGCATGTCCTGTTTATACCACATTCAGGGTGTAGGTTTGTGGGAGAGGTAATTCTCGTGCTAGCCCTTTCTTGGATATGCAGGAAGTATACAGTGGGACTGACACCTCCCTATATGGCAGGCATAGGCCTCCCCTCCAAAGCATGTCAGAGACAGAATAGATAGTTACAGGCTTGATGCAGTCTGCGTAGGACATGTTATGTACACTGTGTATCGGTTTACTGTGGAACCTCTGTGGATGTGACATTTGTCAGATATGCCTGGTTAGTGACATACCAAAGGTGGCATTGCACTCAATGTTTGGTGTGATGAGTGCTGAATACAGTGGAAAAATGACTGTCTTCGATTTACATGCCATACCTTTGTTCATAGGTTGTGTAACATAAAATGCATCCCCAAATATTACCAACCATGACAGTCAGAGGTTAGATCACTATCTATGTGTCCATAAGTCCCTGACTTTTGGGTAAACTGTTGGAAGTGCGGGGTCAATACATTAGTTATCAGGGGTGGGTGACTTCCCAAGGAATAGTATTGTGCATTCCTTGGCATTTACTGTTAGTCCATGACTCTGACAACAACAGAATGTTTGTGTTAGCCCCTCCAGGATAACTGTTGAGCTCATGTGGGATTCAATAACAGCTCCTAATTTGCAATCTTATGCCAGTTTAGTCAGTCAGAGGCCAATGACAGTGGCCGTGACTGCAGCGAAGTAAATGCCTAGAAGAAGCACCTCCTATCGCACAGAAACCACCATCACACATACCTACATGTGTTGCGGTCTTTACCAGACTCATAAGTAAACACCAGGCATCTCAGAAACCCAAATGCAAGCACGCTACACATAATCAAACCTCTATAGAACACAGTACATATAATAGCTCACACACCACAGTCTCAAAATCAAACATATTACTCATAGGTGATTACATCATGAGACACTGATGTGCCTCTCACCAGGCTAAATAAGGGAATGGTCATGGTCAGCTTTCTGTGAAGTGCCAGCATACACCATAACACACATGCCCTTGAGTCTGTCTACATCAGGTACTGTTATGACTAAGTCATAGCTGCTGTTGGTGTGTACGACTTGAGATATACCTCTCTGGACTGCTGACAGACTATGTGTTTCAGGCAGGTATGTCCTTGGCCTTGAGCTCCATTTTACTGTCACCTAGAATGATGGCTTCATACAAATGCAAAATGATTGACATAAATAATTGCCGTAGTGTGTGGTGTCAGTGTAATGGGATCCATTATCTGTCATCCTGGGATTACCTGCTCAACAGACCTCAGTGCTTTGTCAGAGATGGTCCTCATCTGCCACCCCTGGGATTTTGACTACTGGCCAAGGCTGTTGCCACCCCCATAGTGCACCTTTTAGGCAGTGTCACAAGGTAAAACTTTCCAATGAGAAAGCACCATCTACAAACATCATGGTTATGTTGCTAAACACTAGGAATGTCACCAGTAGACTCTACTCAGTGGAAGTTGTCCCCACCTTGGAAGATGCATACATTTTTGAAGTCAGAGACACCTGGGTCAAGGCTGTGGAGAGCACCACAGCCATACCAGGCTACATCTCCTTCCACACATTCAGACATCAAACCTGAAAACTTGCAAAGTAATGGAGGTGGGGTATCCATATTCATAGGGTAGATACACATTCAGATTGGTTAGACAGTATAATTCCCTGGAAAAAATGCAGGTGCTATTGACTGGTTGTAGGGCACCTAATCAAGCCATTGCCAGGTACAGGAGCAACTCCATGAATCAGGACACTCACTGTGCTTAAATGGATCTACTTGAATCTATCAAGATGGTTTTGGTTGACTTTAACTACCCACCAGCTGGGTAGATTACTTGTGCTCAAACTTACTTACCCAAAGGTTAGTTGACTTCCTTAACTACAATGCCCTGGACCAGTGGGTTGACACCCACACAAGGGAAGACAATGTACTGGATCGGGTGCTTACCAACATGGGTGACCACTGTAGATTCTCTACTGTGAGGTCCTACCTGGTGAGATCTGACCACAAATTTTTCTCATTCAAAGTAAGTATCACACCTGACATCCCTCCCTTGCAGCATATAAAGTAATACATTTCAACAAAGCAGATTACTATCTACTATGGGATGGTATAACTATCTTGACTACACCAACTCTCTCAGATAGAACAGGTAACTATGCCAAGCTCTACACCAATGCTTTATACAAGCACCTGTACAACTGCATTGAATTTACTGTAGCTGACAGGGGCAAAACAAGCTCCTCATGGCACAGCACACCTGTCTGGTGGACAACTGCAATTAGTAGGCTTTACAATAAGAGGTAGACACTGGTTTCTCATATTAGGAGGGAGGGAGCCCCCCTAAAATTGTGGCACTCTCTCCTCAGCTTAAACAAATGAATAAGTGTTGTTGTGATGTCCTGCAAAACAAAGTATGGGACAAAAGTAGCCTCCTCCACAAAAGGCAACCACAAGGCATTGTGCAGTTACATGTGTAAAGTAAAAGGAAAGGCTGACAATGTTGCCAAAGTTGTACAAAATTATACCACATGCAATGAGCCTGTAGACATAGCTAACCTGTTGCCTGACATGTTCTGTGACAACTGCACCCCACTGTCCCCACCACACGTACACCATGACATCCCTACAACTTGTCCCAGACCTTGTATCTCTTAAGAGAGGGTACTAAATGGCCTCTCTAAGGTGACAAACATAGCATCTATTGCACCTGCTAACAACCCAGGCTGCATGCTACATGGATTACCAACACCATTGCCAACACCATGAGAAACAATTTGCAATCATAGTATAACCACTGGCTGCATCCCAGCTGACTGGAAATTGGCCACTGTTATCCTCTTGCACAGAGGTGGTGCAACCACTGAGCACAGGTATATAGACTTATTAACCTGACTAGCTATATCTGTAAGGCCATGTGACAACTCATTATGGACTGTATCAACAAAGATATAAGCAATCTAAAAACACTTGATCCTACGCTGTTTGGATCTGTGATAGGGAGATCATGCCTGTCAAACCTGGTGGAC